>NW_005871072.1:3947118-3953558 GCF_000147115.1 Myotis lucifugus
TTTTATTATCCTATATAATAAAGAGCTAATATGCAAATGGTTGTCACACTGTCACACCGTAACAGCTCAGACACTCAACACTGGGGAGAGAGGAATGGGGACCAGACAGGCACAAATGAGATCACAAGAGAGGAATGGGGACCAGCCAGGGAGAGGGACAAGCTGCCCTCCCCATGGTGCCCGGTGCCAGTGCCTGCAGCTGTGGCCCAGGAGAGGGACAAGCTGCCCGCCCTGGAGTCCCAGGCACCTTCAGCTGCAACCTGAGTGAAGCTGTCTGCCCACGGTCCACTGTGGCTGTGGCCAGTCTGGACAAAGCTGGCCCAGGTCCTGGGTGCCTGTGACTGACCAGAGGAGGGAATCCTGAGTCCCGGGTGTGGGGTGAAGCAGAGGTGGTTAGAGGTGATCAGGCCAGCAGGGGAGCAGTTAGGGGCAATCAGGTCAGTAGGGGAGCAGTTAGGGATGATCAGGCAGGCAGGCAAATGTGGTTAGGGGCGATCAGGAAGGCAGAGAGGTTAGGGGCAATCAGGCAGGCAGGTAAATGGTTAGCAGCCAAGAGTCTGGATTGTGAGAGGCAGTCAGACATCCCCCAAGGAGTCTCGGATTGGAGAGAGTGCAGGCCAGGCTTTGGAACCATCCCCCCCCCCCATGCAAGGATTTCGTGCACTAGGCTTCTAGTACTATATAATAAAAGGCTAATATGAAAATGGACCAAATGGCAGAACGACCAGTCGCTGTGATGCGCACTGACACCAGAGGGCAGACACTCAATGTAGGAGCTGACCTCTGGTGGTCAGTGCACTCCCACAGGGGGAACACTATTCAACCAGAAGCAGGGCTCACAGCTGGTGAGCGCAGTGGCCATGGTGGGAGACTCTCCAGCCTTTGTGGCAATGCTAAGGATGATCCAACTGCCCCAGAGGGCTCCTGGACTGTGAGAGGGCACAGCCGGGGCTGAGGGACCTCCTCCCCTGAGTGCACTAATTTTGTGCACCAGGACTCTAGTATAGAATAATATTGTATCCATTCTAACAAGATCTTCCCTAGACTCTGCTCTCTAAGCTTTCTTATTGAAAAATGCATGGAAGGAAAATACTTCTGCACTTTTGCTGCTCTCATTTTGTAAGGCAAAGTTGATTTTGAATGAAATTCCTAAGTGATTTCAAAATGATAATAGTATGCACAAGTTGCACCTCAAACTTAGATGTTGAAAACAAATTTGATATAATTTTTTCAGTGACTTTTAGGACTGTTTTGTTATGGCACAGTACATGTTATTTTGTAAACCACCCTAGACAATATGTTTGAGACATGGCTTCCATATTGCAACCAGGTAAAGTCTGAGTTTGGGGAATTTGTTGAATTCGTCACTGTAAAATAAAAAGGTTGAGCTTCATGATAAGTATTTCATGAGTAGTTAAGTATTTAATATCAGAAGTACTTTTTTGCTTTTGTCTTTGGATTTTTGATTATTTATTTCAGCTAAGAACAAAGAGTTATTTTATATCTATGGTTTTAAACAGATTTTGACTTCATCAAGCTCATGAGTTATATTAATATCCTTTTAGAGAAATATTAAAATCAATTAAAACAACAGCCCCACAATTATTTAATGGGTCAAAATCAAAATGTAGATCAAAGTCTCAGCAGAGGATAACTGAAATTGACATTCTCACATTAATGAATGCTAGAGAGATAAAAAAGTATGGCCTTATGGTTCAGATTCAGTTTTTCAAGACCTTGGAGGAAATATTTGAAGTGATTCTGACTTTAAGCATTCTAGAATAATCAAGTAGAGGTAACATTTAATTTTTAGGATAATAATCACAAGATTACATTCCTTATTTAGAAACAAGTATAACAATGGTATATTAAAATCTGTTATCTAAATTGAGTAAATGCTAGTTTAATAACTGAAAGTATAATTATCAACTAATATCAAGGATAAAAGAACAAATTAAGCAAATTGCTGTAAAAATTGTAGTCCAAGTCACACTTACAGTATTCGTTTCACAATAATGCACACAATATATGTATTACATGTATGTGCTATAACATTTAAATGATATTTTAACATATTATTATTTTACTTTAAATTTTCTTATCTTGAAAATATTCAGGGCAATGAATTTGTCTAATTGTGCTCTTAGATAAAAACAGATAGGCTGAGTAAGCTTATTTTTTCTACTTAATTGTAGATAAACAATACTGAACTCAAAAGTAAATTTAAAAAATATAATAGAAGGCAATTAAGTACATCAAATAAATTAATATTTTGAAGAAACATAATTATGTTTTCATAATTATTTTTAAAATATAACCACTTGAAGACTGTACTCTTAGAAACCTTTCAATTACAGAGTTTATCTTTTTTCACACAAAGCTAATGCTTGAAGGCATATTTTACAACTCTTCATAATCTATCATTAGTGTGCTATGACATACAGTTATGAAATTACATACCAAATCAAGAGAGTTTTATAGGTCAGAAATGTTTAATGTAAAATGTTAAATTGATTTTGACAAATTTATTGTTATAAACAGCATTAAAATATTAATGATAATAATGGGTCACTTTTTTTTAGATTAGTTATTATGCTACTAATAGCCTGGCATCTGTTACAGATGTATATAATATATGTATAGGAGAATCATATGTGCTCTTAGATAAATTCACTGTTCTAGTTTTTTTAATCACAATATAAATATTTAAATCAGTACAAAGAACTGTCTTCACTTAACTGATTGTAATATTAGTTAATAAAGTATACGTCATATAAGATGAAAAAGAAAATATACCATATCAAACCTTCAAGGAAATTTCACCTGCTCAAGAAAATATAAAAGATAATAAAATTTAAAATTCAATAAATGCACAAAATATAAGATTGTGCCCAGTAAGTGTGAGGCATTATTATATTAGGAGGTAGATTCTAATTGGCTAAGGTGGGCCAATTCTTGCTATGCTGTCATCTCATGATTCATGATACACATTTGATATACTTTAACACCTGCTAAAATCTGTTTCTCTTCATTTCTTCTAAAGCAATATTATTAACACTCTTCTTTCAAGAACCAAATGTGGGTGCTTACTTTAAAAATGTGTTTTGGAAAGAGTTTAAACTTAGGGTGGTGAGCATACAATAGAGTATACAAATGTGGTATTATAAGATTGCACACCTGCAATTTATATAATGTTATTAAATATTGTTACCCCAATATATTTAATTGAAAAATATTTTGGAATCGGAGTTTATTAGGGACACTGTTGCTTGCTGGTCACTTAATGTCCCAGCCAGTTGTGGCATGGTTTAAAATGGGATTCTAAGGACTTTGAGATTCAAGCTGCCAGTTGAATAGGTCAGTAAGAAAAATGGGATATTTAAGTTAAAAGGATTTGAAGAGTGTGTAGAAAACAGGCAGAGCAGACCTGCCTTAGAGAATCTACAAAGTAGTAATACAAAACCCCGTACTGTAGTATTTTACTCATTTATTACATGATCTGAATCTATTTACACTTTGTCAGAAAATGGTTCCCCCCCCCCCAATAAATTTGTATTAGGTCCTATTTCCAAAAGAAGGCTAAAAAATAACTTCAAGGGGTGTTAAGTAAAAAACAAGTGGTAAAAAATTCATCAAATAACTTGCCCTATTTACTTATTTAAAGATGTTCTCTACCTGTTCTGCTCTGTGAAAATTACAGTAGTGCTGTAGTCACCTAGAATTGAAAGCACTGATCTTTATTAATAATAGGTGAGGTTAATTTCCCCATGATGCAAATGAATATTAAGAAATGATCCAAAGTCACATAGATTTTAAGTGGAAAAGAAAAAGAATTACACACTCAGGTCTAATTATTTTTAGACTGAATGCTCTTAACCTTCCCTTAACACTACTCCTCTGTATAAGGTAGTGAGGGAAATGTTTCTGTCTGTACAGAAATTAAAAACAAGAGAAATAGAGGCTGAGTAAAATCTAAGTACTGCTCAACTATATCTAACTCCGTGCCTTGAAGTAAATTACTCCTGGACTTTTCCCGCTGCTGCCCACAGTCACTACAAGTTGGCTGGCTATACTCAGCTTATCACAACTTGTGTATGACAGGATAGTGCATGAGTTTGTGACTTTGGTTGTGTCTGTCCAATTACCAGTATGCTTTGTCTTCACAACTTTCCCTGAATATCTCATACAGTCCTTGAAGATCCAGTTCAAAATCTACCTCATTAATATCACTATCCCTGGCAGAGTTCACTGCACTCAATCGTTAACACAACTGAATGAGCTCTAACACAGGTCTGTGCACAGACCATAGAAAATGTTCATTGAGAGTGATTAAACTCATAATAAGGAAAATGAAAAATCATAGGGCTAGAGATTAGAGGGCCTCCTGGATGAAATTAAAAGAAAAAAAATGTGATGATGAGAACATTGTATAATGGTTATTACCACAGTCTCAAACTCTAGAGCTAAACTGAGTGGGTCATAATCCCAGATGTACTACTGTGTAGTCATAGGTAAATTACATAACTTTAATGTGCTGTTCACCATCTTTCTCTGAAAAAAATGGGTGGGGTGGGTTTATACAGTAAAGAGTTACTGTGAGAAATAACTAGGTTATATATTGTGAGAGCTTAAACCATTGCCCAGCACATAAAGAATGCTAATACAATGATGATGAAGCTAACATATAAGTAATTGGCTATAAAACTTGTGAAGAAAATCTTAGAGAAGAAAGTGTTCTTAGCAACTAAACCAATATGTGCTACCACCTTAACTGAATGCTAGTTAGAAGAGAAGAAGAAAACAGAATCATCCCAGTGTAGAATGTCTGGGACATGGTTTCACTGGAGGACAAAAAGTGAAAAAGAAAAAAAGAATAAATATGGTTTAGATCAGAACAGAATCCAAAATTTTTCCCAGCTACTTAGGAAAAACCTAAGTGTTAAGAGACAGATTTTGCTCTAGATTTCCATCTGAAAATAATGACATACCCTTTAACTCCTTTCATGATTTGCTTCCAAATAATCCAATGAATAGTGCAAGGAGAGCTGATGGGGGGTGTGGATGAAACTAATATGATAATTCTAGAAGACTGGTGGTGGCAATACTACCCTTATTTACTTTTGTTTGTAAGACAATATTTTTTAGCTTTTGATCTTATTATTGGGGGATAAAAATTTCCTGAGGCAATGCCATGTATTTTAATATTTTACCTGACAGCAACAGGTCAACATTGTTAGTTAACCATAACATTTATGCTAGCAATTAAACTAAAACAGAATTTATATTGCCATTAGCCAGAATTTCACAAATGTTCTTGTACATCAGAGTCACCTACAAGACTTAATTCAGATTGCTGGCCTTCCTCCCCTTGAGACTTTCTGAGTCAGTAGTTCTGGAGAGAGGATCCCAGAATATTGATTTCTACTAAGGTCCTAGTAGATGCTGCTGCTCAAAGAACCACACTCCAAGAACCTTTAACCTCGCCTATATATTTACAGCACTTTCTCCCACATTATTAATCACTCAGATCATAAAGTCGGAGTTAAATTCTTCTTTGTATTAGCAGGTCATTGAACAGTACTTGAGATACTGTGGAAGGTTAATAATGAAACACAAATGTACCCAATATCTCTGAACTTCTCTTTGCTCATATTCAAATGATATTATCAGTTTAAATGACCTCTGAGATTCTTTCCATTAGACTGAAATGAGAATCTGAGAACAATGGATACCATTTAAAATTTTACTCAATATGACTTTAATTGGGATAGTAACATCTAATCATTTAAAAATAATGAAAGAATGTTAAGTACAGCATAGGGAATATAGTAATAACAGTCTAATAACTATGTATGGTATCATGGGTGTGAGATTTATCAGGATAGTAAGTTATATAAATGTCTAATCACTGTGGTGTACACCTGAAAAATACAATAATGTATATGAACTGAAGATGAAAAATTTTACAAAATGGTAAAAAAAAAAAATGGAAGGATAAACATATCTTTTCTGTTAGGCACTGTCTTAGGGACAGGGGCATCATCATGCAGAAGTTTTCAAGGGCTCAGCTTTCATTGATCAAGAAAATTAATATTGCAAGAGCATGCAAAAAGAATTATAACAAAGTTATCCCCAGTTAGGGAGGTCATTGTCATGGCTATTGCAAAAACACATGTATCTGGTAAGAGCATACTGCAGGTTGTAAATTAAAAAATGGGAAAGGAATGGATGGAAATTACATTATAAAAGACTAAAGGCCCAGTACATGAATTCGTGCATGAGTGGGGCCTGGCCGGCCCAGCCCCAATTGGGGTAGATTGTGGCTGGGCCTGTTGGGAGGAAGAGATGGCAGGAGGTTGGCTGTCCAGCCCACCCTGATTGAGGTCCCATCAGGGCCGGGCCAGCTGGGGGGAGGGGCCGAGGGCAATTGGCCGGTGGGT
>NW_005871072.1:3954735-3957737 GCF_000147115.1 Myotis lucifugus
CATGGTACTAAACCTCAATGAACTAGAATCCAAGAAAATGTACAAAAGTAGTAATGGGCTTTTTAAAAAAATCCTCACCGGAGAATATTTTTCCATTGACTTTTAGGGAGAGTGGAAGAGAGGGGGAAGAAAGAGAGAAACATCGATGTAAGAGAGACACATGGATTGGTTGCCTCTTGCATGTGCCCCAACAAGGGTCCGCTCAGGTAGGAGCCTGCAACCGAGGTATGAGCCCTTGATCGGAATGAACCTGGGACCCTTCGGTCCACAGTCCGAAGCTCTATCAGCTCTATCAAACCGGCTAGGGCATGATGCAATTTTTTGTTTTATTTTGTTTTCCTCAAGGGCTAACCATTGCTTTTACCAGCAGAGAGAAGCAAGCCCACCCACCAGGTCCCTTCCAACTTTCACTGATGAGATCTGGGGGCTGTTTACATTAGCCATGCAAATTTGAAAAACCCAGTCTCCTGGTGTTTTAATCTCACAACCCACTCTGTTTCTGAGGCTAGTGTGCTTTGCAGCTGTGCAGTGATGCTTTGCTTATCCCGAAGTCAAAAGATAAATAAAAATGTAAGAGAACAGGCAAAAGACTCCAGTATCTTAGACAGATCCTTGCATTGAAGGGGGTAATTAATGACCCTGAACAGTCACAGCCAACCTATTTTCAGTTATAATTGAGAAGAAAATGTATGTGTCAGGTATTTTCTGGGACTGGACCATATGTATAACACTCACTTACAAGCACACTTTGGAAAGTTGGTAATAACAAAATGTATGTGAGTAAGCAACTTCTCCCTCCCCATCAAAAATAGCTTTTCCTTACAGTTTATTTTTAAAAAAAATTTTCTGGCACATTTAATAAAATATGGTCTTGGGTTTAAGAAAAAAAAAATCCTGATGCTTTTAAAACAGAAAAAGAGAAAGAAGTATATATTTATGTTTTCAGGCTCAAAATGTCCCTCAGTTGAGCCATTTCTGAAGGAAGTGCCTATAACACAGGTCTCTGAGACTGTGTGATGTAAATAAAAACTTCAGAAAATAAATATCTCTGAGCTTTAAAACTGGACATGAGGTGGAACTGACACAGCTATTATGTACTAGGAAAGAAAGGACTTTTTCTCTGGATTCTGGAGTTCCATTCTGCATTTAGTACAGTTGTTGGTTTTTGTTTTTAATATGAAAAGGTTTATTAGCTTAACTGTATGAATTTCCTAACATTGTGCATAAGGCTATTTAAAATATGACCTTGACGCTGAAACCGGTTTGGCTCAGTGGATAGAGCGTCGGCCTGCGGACTGAGGGGTCCCAGGTTCGATTCCGGTCAAGGGCATGTACCTGGGTTGTGGGCACATCCCCAGTGGGAGATGTGCAGAAGGCAGCTGATCGATGTTTCTCTCTCATCGATGTTTCTAGCTCTCTATCTCTCTCCCTTCCTCTCTGTAAAAAATCAATAAAATATATTTTAAAAAAAATATGACCTTGACTGGCAGGTATGGCTCAATGGTTGAACATCAGCCTATGAACCAGCAGGTTATGGTTCAATTCCCAGTCAGGGCACATACCTGGGTTGCAGGCTCAGTCCCCGGTGGGGCATGTGTAGGAGGCCAATCAATGATTCTTTCTCATCATTGATGTTTCTATCTCTCTCTCCCTCTCCCTTCCTCTTTGAAATCAATTAAAGTATTAAAAGAAGTATGACTTTGATCCACTTATCTCTTTCCCAACCAATATTTTTAATAGCAACAGACTTTTCAGTGTTTCCTAAAAACCATATGCCCAAGTGTTCCTATGCCGATATTCAACACGATGATAGTGCTTTGACTCCCTTGACCATTCCTTACCTTTTAAAATTGTACTTATAATTCAAGATCCTTCTTCTTTTCCATCTAATTCCATACTAGGAGGCTAGTAATGCCTTCCTCTTTGTTGTTTTAGCAATAGCACTAATATTGAACTTATCATATTATGTTATGATTATTCATATAATAATATGCAGTAAGTCCTCACTTAATGCCATTGATAGGTTTTGCATATTTATGTATTTGCTAGAGGCCCGATGCACAAAATGCATGCAAGAGGCTCAGCCCTCACAGCCCCATCTTCGTCCAGAAGGTCGTCAGGAAGGTCGTTCAGCTGTCCAGTCTAATTAGCATATTATGCTTTTATTATTATAGATAGATAGATAGATTGATTGATTGTTGATCCTCAACTGAGGATATTTTTTCCATTGATTTTTAAAGAGGGTGGAAGGAAATGAGAGAAAGGGAGAGAGAGAAACAGTGATGTGAGAGAGACACATCCATTGGTTGCCTCCCACACAGGCCCAGAGTGGGGCTGGGGAACAACATGCAACCCAAGTACCTGCTTTTTGGTGCACCGGCCAATGCTCTGCCACTGAGCAACATGGGCCAGGCAGGTTTTGCATCTTTAGGAGAACTGACATATGACATATAAGGAAACCACTTTCGCCATAGGTTAATAACAGGTTCCTAAGACATGTCATCAATGTTATAACAAAATTATGTTGAATGAAACAATACTACTTGAGGACCTGCTGTATTTCCCTCTGAATTAGAAAATCCATAAGATTGTTCCTGTGTAATTGTCCCTCATGTAACTTCAGGTACTCATCATTTAAAGTGAGTACAAATCCAAAGAGTTTTATTTTGAGCTGTTTATCTGATTACTTCTCTTGCACTCAAGAATTTGTTTAACTACTCATTCATCTATTGCAAGTTTACATTACTGCACTTATAGTTTCTATAAGTGATTTTCAAATGAATTTGTAGACATATGAGTCAGATAAAAATCTTTTTTTGAGGCTCACAATGGAAGTAAATTGCTTTTATAGCATAGATGACACTTGTCCACTTGTTCCCTCAGTAATTTTTCTGTTACAGGAAATGGCCAATGTTTTCATGATTTCAGTAGCAGTGCTTGGTGTAAGGTGCCTTGAAGAGATAAAGTATGCCTTCAATGGCCTAAATATGTACTTTGCAGTA
>NW_005871072.1:3957837-3960526 GCF_000147115.1 Myotis lucifugus
ACATTCATGGCACTTCAGTCCTAACTTAAAATTTAATCCCGCAAAGAGCAATGTCGTTTAAGCAAGGTAATGTTTTAGATAAGCGTAAACAGAACTTAAAAAGAAGATAAACACAGCATTTAATTGAAAAATAAGGTGTCTCTAAATGGTTAGAAGAACATGAAGAAAGGCACTCTTGTGAGTTAATGTAGCATACCTACACTTTAAACTAGGGGAAACAAGATAAGGAGGCTTAGGAAAGCCTTTTCATGTGAGAGCCTCCTCGCCACTTGAAGCATTATCTGCCACAAAATGCTGTGAGGATGAGCTGCTAGAGTGCAAATCAATGTTATGTGTGTCACCGCTTCCCAGAGATAGATTATAAGTGAAACTGCAGGAGAAAAATTACAATAGGAGCCACAACTTACTTTCCCCTCTTGATGAATTACTTACGTTTCTTGAGCCTGTCCTTTCTGTTCCTAACTGACAAATACTCAAGTAAGCCTAGTTTTCCATTAGAATAAGATATTTTCTTAGCTACAAAAGGAGGGTTATGAGCTCACAAACCCTTGCACCACTGTAAATATTAAGCTTTAGGAATTGGACCTGAGTCCCGAATGTGAAAGGATGTGCATCTAGACCTGTGCACCTCTGATCCCTCCGCTCAAAAGAGAATGAGCCCATGGAGTCAATCATATGTAAGCTGTTCCAGCAAAATACCAGGAGAGAATGTATTCCACCTGTTATTCAAATGATAATTATTTACACATTATAATTTATACCTGTTTAATTTATCTTTATATTTGTTTACGTTTTTTCCAGCTCATCAGTATAGTCTTTCTGAAATATAAATTACACCAGCTAGCTCTCATTTGCACTAATATTTAGAAATAAAAGTCCATTGCTTTATGGAATTATCCCCACCCCACCCCCCTATTCCCAATGAAACACTTTCTCTGAAGAACTAGAAAATGTGTAGTTAACCCATCTTTATTATTTTCCATGATATTCTACTTTTACGGTAATACCGTTAGAGAAAGCTTCAGAGATAATTCCTAAACCACTCTGGAAAACTAACCTCTAATTCTGGAAGCAATTAATTTGATGGAACTCATCTAGGTTCCCATTAAGCAGCTGGAGACATTCACGAGCCAAGATTTTCTCTCCCTTGAGAAAATTCTATTCTGTATCAGGGGTGACAAGGGTTCACAAAACTCATTTATTTGGATAAGTGGAGACAAAAAAAAAGACATTTGAAACAAAAGATAGCTCAATTCTCCATTTACTAGCTTAGAGAATTTTGTTTTATTGATTTTAGAAAGGAAGTGAGAGGGAGAGTTAGATAGACACATCAATGATGAGAGAGAATCATTGATCCGCTGCCTCCTGCACGCCCCACATCCAGACATGTGCCCTGACCAAGAATCAAACCGTGACTTCCTGGTTCCTAGGTCGACACTCAATCACTGAACCATGCTGGCCAGGCTGGATGATTTTTTTAAACCTCTCTATGTGTCATTTGGTACTAGGATTAATTACTTCAAATTATTTGTATAAAAAATACTTGCAAATCATCCCAAAATAATGTGGTTATGTAATTCTTAGCTTTTTGACCTTTTCCTAGATGCCACCAGAAAAATAGTTTGAACTTTATTCTAGGGGGCTAGATGCTCCAATTGAACGACTCAATACAGTCACTTAGGAGAAATTGGGGAACTTAAGAGTTCACTGATTATACATTGATATTGCCTTGTACACCAGATTTTGATATATTATTCTCACAATATATTCTACTTAAATAATAGCTAGACTTCCTTCCTAGGTCTTCTGCTTATAGTATGGGAATATCCCCAGGCCCCCAAAATGAGCATTACCTTGCAAATTTTGACAGTGCTCTCTAATGATGGGGATATAGCCATGGCCAGAAAAATATGTCTTACTGTCTAGCAGCTTTTGTTTTTTCATAGGCATGTGCTTGGTTTCCCAGCCATGTGTGTAGGAATATTGTTCTATCACAGTGGGAAAAGAGACTCAGGATGAACTAACCAATCTCTCCCCAGAGTCTAATCTTACTTTTTTGCCCCTATATCTCAAAATTATGACATAACAATGGAGTTTTCACCATTTCTATTTATGAAACTCCAGTGACTCTGCCCTCCAAACCCCCTTCCTCTTTCATAGGCATAGGGTCTTTCCAACCTGAAGATCAAGCAGATGGTTTGGCCTTTCTGTTTCTCTGTCAGTGTTTTTCCATGGTTTCCTAGTTTGTGCATCATCCTCTTGCCAAAATAATCACTGTAAAAAACAATTTATAAGAATTATAATCCATGAAAAGAGAGAACGCCTTGAAGAAAATTTAGCAGAACATCCCTTTATTGTTATTTCTGTCCTTGTTACTTCTATAGGTCTTTATTATCTTTGTCAATCTTAACCGTTTTAGCCAAAAAGTTTACCAGGACAAAAGTTTCCTGGTGTTTTGATTATCTTAATACGGCTGATGAGACTTGGAGTTGATTCATGTGTTCAAAAATAAATTTTTAAACTAGATCAAAGTTGAGTCTCTTCTTATTTAAATTTAAAACTGGGTTTGGTTATATAGATGCAACTTTATGCACTGAATGGTAAATATCAATGAGTATTATTAAAAAAATAAATGCCCTAGCTCAGTGGTGGGCAAACCGCAGCTCGCGAGCCACATGCGGCTCTTTGG
>NW_005871072.1:3961566-3970891 GCF_000147115.1 Myotis lucifugus
GAGAGCAGTTCTGTGCAGTTTCAGAAAGGTGAAAAGGAGCACCTAAAATGACATCAACAAAACAGTTGCAACTACCCAAATAGAGAAAAATAATCACATCAATGAGTATAGTTAAAGAGAAGTAAAAATCCAACACACATAAATAGGAATTAAGGTAAGATATGGATAGCTATGGCTCACACAGGAAAGCTATAATTAACCATTTCCCTCTTCTAATTAAAGTACTTTAGTAGTATCTCTTTATGTTGCTTCTTTTGATGATCCCTCCACATTTATCTCTACTCTTCTTCAAAAGTATTATTTCCTCCTGTTATTCCAGGCTTTACAGTTCTCTAAAAGTTCTAGATTCTCTTTCTTAGGAGTCAAAATTCATCTTCCGCCTCTTGAAACTTACATCTTTGTGTAATTCTATTTTAGCATTTTTTCATCTATTAACACACTAAAAACATAATTGTAACAATTTATATATCTATTTCATCCAGGAGAATATGAAATGTCAATTCTAGGAAATATATTTCATTATATTCATAGTCTTAGGATCTACTATAAAGTCTGGCCATAGTAAATGTTTACTAATATACATATATGCATAACTCATGGATACAGACAATAGTGCTGTAGGCCTGGAGCGGGGAGGGGGGTGCAGGGTGGAGAGGGTAAATGAAGGAAAAAAAGAGACATTTGTAATACTTAAAAAATAAAGATAACTTTTTAAATAGCCACTTAAATGGTTTATTTTTACAAAGATCTAGCCAAAGAGGTGTAATACCTTACTAAAATAAGAAAATATTCAGAGATATTTATGTATGTCTTCTTATTTAGATTTAAAAAAACTGCATGCACAATAGATAGGAAACATACCCTCTATTTGTGCCTTATTACTAGACTTTAGCTTTCAATATTTTAGCATCATTAAAAATATCAAATAAAACTAGCCCTTTATAAACAAGAAAAAATCAGATGCCTTATTCACCCAACCTTACTCCAAAATTTTCTCCAAATGTTTATTTATTTCACATTTCCAGATAATGTATTTATACTGATTTTCTAAATTGATAAACTTGAGACTTTAACATTAACATATAATTTTAAAATATATTTCATTGTCATATTCACTTCCTTACTATATCTCTATTTTTGGTTAAATCACCTTTCTGTTATTATTAAAGCAGCAAATACTGTTCACTTTTGAGCCATGCTGTTTTTTTTTCTTTTTTTCTTTTCATTTATTTTTAATATTTTGTTCATCCTTGCTTAATATTTACTTTATTTTAAATTGCTTAAGACTAATTTATTGTGAGATATACATTTAGTAATGTGTAAGTCAAAATCATTGACATTATGTTCTTTCAGTGAGAGAGATATCCCCATCATCAATTTAGAACCAAAAATATCGAAATGATCACATTTCTAAATAGGTATCTTTTCCACATCTTCCAAGTTTTGTTAATGATAGCATTATTCTACATGGCCATATGGCTTGATAATAATTTTTATTGCTTGCAACAGATAGAAGATTTCTTTTATTGAAAGTAAGAGAAAAATACCCTAAACTGGCTTAAGTGATATTAAAATTTACCAGTTATTATAAGAGAAAATTACAAAACTGTGCTTCATAGGGTTGGTTGCTATAGTGGTGGGGATGTTATTTAATCACATTATAAAAACTGATTGACACTCACTGATGTTTTGGTCAGGTTTAATTAATACTTGCAACCTTCTAGACTACTCAGTTGTGAGTTCACAGTGGGCTGGGCTGGGAACTCTATACCAGTAACAAATAATTCCATGCTGTGCTCAACATTGTTTCCTCCTTCCAGGCCAAAACTTTTCTAGCTTAAATTGCATAATTTGTATTTTCTATTAAAATATGAACTCTCCAAATTTCTCATTGAAACACTTTTGATCTATTACACCGTTTCATTACATTACATATGATAAATGCTTAAACTGACCTGACGTCCGGAGGAATATAAAATAAAAAACACCTTTGGTTGCTTCTGGAACAACTATTCATACCCTAAACTAGGAACAACTTTGATAAATACTTTTGTTTCTTTTCTCATGAATGAGAAGCATTAGAAATGTAATAAATATTCATTTAAGATGAATAAAACAAAACCTGCAATTAAAACAGCTGGCTAATCATTTCACATGTTTGACAACTCCACTTCATCCTTCACATGCCTGACTGACATTTTATGCACATTGATCATGTAACAGCATCGCTTAAACAAAAAACTTCTGTAAGTACCATTGGCTTACTGTATCTAGAAATGTCATCTCAAGATCCTAACTGCTGCTCTCAAAGATCATTTCTACTTTCTTGGAAAGTCAAGAAAACTTTCTATGTCCCATTTATATCACAATTTTACATTGCTCTGTGTGATATTTATTTGGGCCTATTTTTTCTTTGAAACTCTGTTGTAAATTTCTTGAGTTCGAGCATCACATTATCAATCTTTGTATTCCCTAGAGATCCAAGCACAGTACCTTGCATGTATCAAATACTCAATATTTGTTGAATAAATGCATTTTAAGTATGAAAGAAGATAGGCAATATTTAATAATCATATCAACTTTGCGGAAACCATTTTAAAATCTTAAAGGCCATGTTTTCTGGCACTGGCAAATTTTTGTAAGTATCAATGCTCACTTGCACCATACAGCTAATATGATTTTTGAAAAAGTGGACTATAGTGAACTTCACATGGGAATTCATTCAAATGTTCCACGTATCAAGTTATATTGAATGTAAAGTCATTTCCTTAGTTTATTTTAATTTAGTGTGAGATAGCTGTACAATTGTCAGCATCCCTTGACATTGGAACTATCAGTGATAGCATTTTTCTTTCTTTTTTTTTTTCTTTTTGGTGCAATCCCATCCTGTTTTAAACTTTCAGATCATATATTGAAACTAGACTAAGTTTATTCTTAGTCTTCATTAATTTGCTTTTTAATATTTTTTGTTTATTTCATGAAATATATTATCATTCTTTTAATCAATATCACTTTGTCTGTCTTTTTTATTTAAAACATGGAAAGATTTACAGATCCAAGTCTGGAAGTATGCATGCTTTATCTTTCTCCATCTCCCCTCCTCTTTTCTTCTTTTTCCTCTCCCCCTCCAACTTCCCTCTCCTTTTGTCTCTCTCTTCCTTCTCATGTCCAGTACTTCAAAATTATAGCAGTTGATTAAAATTCATGTAAAACCAATTAAAATAAAATTAAAATGATTCACCAAAAATATGAACTTCTACCGTAGAGATTCAGAGATTCTGCCATAACAATAAATGACTGGGAGCCATGGGAGGGAGACACTATTTAGCATAAGGTACACTTTTGAATATTATGGGCTATTCATATGCATACTTGCATAACTATTTTCTGCATATAAATTCTTCATAAAAGGAAAATGTGTATATAAAAAACAAAACACCTCAGTAAAAATTTAAAAGGCTATTAATATATTAAAAATGTGAAATATGTCCACATGATAATTCTAGTCCCATATCCAGTTCAAATATTTACTTTCTGTTACCTATATTTATAGCATTCAAGTAGACTTTAAATAACAGATCCATTTGGTTGCCTTGACAATATGTTTTCCTTTAGAGCTCAACAAATTATTGCCTTATTTTATAATCACCTAAAAAATACACTGTATAGCCAAGGTTGTGAAATTCACCGCCTCTTGAAGTCTGTGCCTTTTCCCTGCTATCTTGGAATTCAGTAAAAGATAAAAGGAACCCTTTTGACTTTAGTATTTGAATAGTTAGAGGTGCTAATCCCTTCACTTTGGCTTCAGAGCACTGTGCAGTTTAAGATAATAGGGACATTCTTTCATGTTTTATTAACAATATTCTCAAAGATCTAAGTATTTCTATAATAGGTATTATACATATACATATGCACATAGATTAAATATAGATGTTACCATACCAAAAAGTCTGTCTCCTAAATATGTATTTTATGCTATTTATAATTATCAGTGACTACATGTACATTGCTAGTTGCCTTATATTTTGTAATAATACTAGAGGCCCAGTGCATGAATTTGTGCACAGGTGGGGTCCAGCTGGCTGCCCCGATGGGGGCAGATCAGGGCCAGGCCGGCCAGGGGGAGGGGCCATGGGAGGTTGGCTGGCCCCGCTCCCAATTGGGAGGCAATCAGGGGCAGGGCTGGTGGTGGGAGGGGCTGCGTGCAGTTGGGGGTGGGGGGGCGTTTGAGGCCCTGATCAGGCTGGTTGGCCACTGCAGTGTGCATCATAGCGACTGGTCATTCCAGCACTCCAGCATTTGGGTTGCTTGGATATTATATATATAGATTACTGTGGACAAAAGGGGCCACATGCTGACCTGACAAGCTCAGGGGAGGCCTGCCTGGCAGTCTTGCAAACTCAGAGACCTAAAGTAACCACAAAGGATGGTCTGAAATTAAACTTTAACTAAAAGCAGTTATGGTGAGTAGTTATATCCTAGGCCGGTATCTTCACTGACAAGGTCAACCTTTACCTTAACTGAGCCTATCTGTCTTTTTGCATCTATGACAATATACCCTTGAAGTGTCTGGGTAACTTGTAACTTCCCTTTTTCTGGACCCCCTGGGGCACAACCAAATGTGCTGGGCGCCAGGACAGATACCACAAATTCCTTCATTATCATGTTATTTGATCCTGCACCCACCTAAGTATGTGTCCATCATTTTACTTTTTATCCAATCCCAGGGGTTTCCCCTGCTTTGCTTTCTCCTGCCTCTCTAGTCTATCACCAATGGATTTCATGTAACCCGCCTTCCTTTGATTGCAATGTATAAATGCAGATGTAACCCACCATTCTCCAGAGCATTATCTCAATTCGTTGAGGTTCTGCTTCCTGGCATGTGTCGACAGCTTGGCTCAAATAAACCCACAAAAATTCTTTACAGGTTTCAATGGTTTTTTTACGTTAACATTACCAATGCCTTGTAATGGATGGAATGGTTGGTGTGACTGAAATATATGATTTGATAGAGAAACTGGTAAATTATGTGACTGGAATAACTGAGCTTGATTCTTTTGATGGGACATGAATATTAATGATATTTTCATTACTTCGGATGCTAAATTTTATATACTTCTGCTAGTAGCTGGCACCTGTCTGGTGTAGGCATTAACAAGTATTTATCAATCTCTGAATCACCATACATACTAAATTCTGCAGAAAATATCACAAGTGGTGATTGAAAACCTGAAGTTGAAAAACATTATGTTAATGAAATGGAAAGCATCTTTCAAAAATGAATTCCCCTTATCATAATAGATACTCCTTCTAGTTTAGAAAAAAAATTGAAACTTTATGCTCTCATAATTTCAATGGGCACAAAGTCTTGGTTAAAGGAAATAAAAATGTTTCTTCTTTAGCACCATTATCATAGATCAGTTTTATCTAGTATTTACTGTGTGCTTAGTACTGTTATATATATTAACATGAATTGTTCATATTTGATTTTATAGCATTCCCATTACCACCTAATTCACATAAAAGTATTAAGTAACTAGCACAGTTTTACAGAGCTAGTAACAGTGAAATGTGGGGTTCGGGGTGCAGACTTCTTCTTGTGGGTTCTTGTCCAATGAAAATGAAGAATAAACTTGTGGACTAACAGATTTATTTAATAAAAATGTAGAAGTTTTTTACACCATACACAAGAATAAACTCAAAATGGATAAAGGACTTAAATGTACGACAGGAAACCATAAAAATTCTAGAAGAATACAAAGGCAACAAAATCTCAGACATATGCCAAAGCAATTTCTTCACTGATACAGCTCCTAGGGCAGTTGAAACTAAAGAGAAAATGAACAAATGGGACTACATCCAAATAAAAAGCTTCTGCACAGCAAAAGAAACCATCAACAAAACAACAAGAAAACCCACTTTGTGGGAAAACATATTTGCCAACGTCATATCTGATAAGGGCTTAATCTCCAAAATTTATAGGGAACTCATACAACTTAACAAAAAGAAGATAAACAATCCAATCAAAAAATGGGCAAAGGATCTAAATAGACACCTTTCAAAAGAGGACATTCAGAAAGCCAAGAGACATATGAAAACATGCTCAAAGTCACTAATCATCCGAGAGATGCAAATCAAAACAACAATGAGGTACCATATCACACCTGTCAGAATGGCCATCATCAACAAATCAACAAACGACAAGTGCTGGAGAGGATGTGGAGAAAAAGGAACACTTGTGCACTACTGGTGGGAATGCAGACTGGTGCAGCCACTATGGAAGACAGTATGGAGTTTCCTCAAAAAATTGGAAATGGAACTCCCATTTGACCCTGTTATCCCACTTCTAGGAATATATCCCAAGAAACCAGAAACACCAATCAGAAAAGATATATGCACCCCTATGTTCATAGCAGCACAATTCACCATAGCTAAGATCTGGAAACAGCCTAAGTGCCCATCAGTAGATGAATGGATTAGAAAACTGTGGTACATCTACACGATGGAATACTATGCTGCTGTAAAAAAGAAGGAACTCTTACCATTTGCAACAGCATGGATGGAACTGGAGAGCATTATGCTAAGTGAAACAAGCCAGTCAATGAAGGAAAAATACCACATGATCTCACTCATTCATGGATAATAGAGACCATTATAAGCTTTTGAACAATAATAGATACAGAGGCAGAGCTGCCTCAAACTGATTGTCAAACTGCAGTGGGAAGGCCAGGGAGGGTTGGGGGACAGGAGGGAGGGGAGTAAGAGATCAACCGAAGGACTTGTATGCATCCATATAAGCATAACTAATGGACATAAGACACTAGGGGGTAAGGGAGGGCAGGGGTTTGTCAAGGGCGGGGGGGGGGGAAAGGACACTTATGTAATACCCTTTGTAATACTTTTAGCGGAAAAAAAAAAAAGAAGGGAAAAAACAAATAAAAAAATAAAAAAAAATGTAGAAGTTTACTGGAAGCATATACAAACTCCATCTCCCCACGGCTGGGGTGGGGCCCCCAAATGGGAAAAGCCTACTCTCTCTCTCTAATGGGAAAAAAATAACAATCTAAAAAAATCTCTCTCCTGTCCCTTTGTCTCTGGTTTATATATTCTGTAGCTCTTTGTCTAACCCTGACCCTTTCTAATCGGACCTTCCTTAATTTAGGACCCCCGCACTTTCCTCATTGGTCATTCTGTACATGGTGTCAGTTTCAAAATCCAAAGCCCACTTGGTGCCCTCCCTTTTTCTCTCCCCTTATCTTGCACATTCCTCTATCCTCTGTGAAAATGTTTTCTTTTTCCTGATACCCTGTGACTTTTCTTTATCCTCTGTGAATGTAGTCTTCCTTCCCCTTATCCTGTGGCATCTATTCTCTGTGAATGGATACCTTCTGGCAGATCCAAGCCTTCTCCTATGCATTCCTCCCCCATGGACCCTCTTTATTCCCTAAACCTGTTTTGTCTCTAAAATTCATTTCAATGAGGAAGGCTGATACTCAACCTAGAATCTCCAAGAACCCTTCATAAGCTTCAGTTTTTGACTACTACTCCATATTTATGTGTTTACTCAGGCAACAGTCACAATGCTACTATAGGATAGTTACTGAGGAAATTCTGTTTAATGTTTTAACTGAAAAAATTATGAAAATAAAAATTAGTCTGCTTAATATAAGAAACAACAGATACAGCATGACTGTACTAGTAGTATGCTTTGTGAGTGCTGTTAAAAATTATTTCTTAATTATTGTTTTATGACACTGGTTAATAAGGCTACATAAGTCTCAAGTATACAATTCTGTAAAACAATATCTATATATTGCATTGTATGCCCACCACCCAAAGTCAAATAATTTTCTGTCACTTTATATTTGACCCCCTTTACCATTTACTACCCTCCCACCTTCTTCCCTCTTATAACCATCATATTGTTGTCTGTGACTATGCATTTTTGTTTGTTTTTCTTGTTTTCCCATTTGTTCAGTATTATATCCCACATATCAGTGAAATCATATGGTTTTTAACTTTTTCTGTCTGACTTATTCACTTAGCATATACTCAAGATCCATCCATGTTGTCACAAATGGCAGTATTTCATCTTTTCTTATGGCTGAGTAGTATCCCATTATATATACAGGGTGGGAAAAAAGTAGGTTTACTGTTTTGAGTACACAAAACACAAAGTTTATTCTTGTATTATTATTTATTCATTATTGTGTTATTTTCCTTATGAACAATTGTAAACCTACTTTGTTCCGCTCTGTATGTACCACATCTTCTTTATCCAATCATCAATTAAAAAACATTTTGGTTGTTTCCATGTCTTGGCCAATATGAATGATGCTGCAATGCATATATCTTTGTGAATAAATGTTTTCCAGTTTTTTAGGTAGGTATCCAGAAGAGGGGTTGCTGGGTCATATGGTCTGACTCTATTCTTAATTTTTAAAATATATATATTTTTATTGATTTCAGAGAGGAAGGGAGAGGGAGAGATAGAAACATCAATGATGAGAGAGAATCATTGATTGTATGTTTTAAAGGTCATCCATATGGTTGCAAATATGAGAACATGTTTCCTTTTTATGCCTGAATAATATATTCTTGTATGAATATAGTACATTTTGTCTGTTTATCACTTGATAGACGTTCAGAACTCTTTTTACCTGTTTTGAATAGTGATGTTATAGCATTCTTACACAAATTTTGGTGTATTTTCAATTCTTTTGGCATGTACCCAGAAGTGAAATTGCTAGATCATATGGTAACACTATGTTTAACTTTTAGAGGAACAGCCAAACTATTTTATAGAACAGCCTCATCCTTTTACAGTTCCAATAGCAATGTATGAGGATTCCAATTTGTCTACAACTTCACTTACACTTGTTATTAGCTGATTTTTTTCTTTTATAAAAATACTAGAGGCCCGGTGCACAAAAATTTGTGCACTCGGGGGGGGGGGGGAAGAGGGGGTCCCTCAGCCCGGCCTGTGCCCTCTCGCAGTCTGGGACCCCTCGGGAGATAACGACCTGCTGGCTTAGGCCTGCTCCTGAGTGGCAGAGGGCAGGCCCAATCCCTAGGTGCAGCCCCTGGTCGGGCTCAGAGCAGGGCTGATTGGGGAGTTGGGGCGCTGCCCCCTGTCATGCACAGAGCAGGGCGGATTGGGAGGTTGCGATGCCACCCTCAGTCACGCTCAGGGTAGGGCTGATTGGGGGGTTGGGGCACCGCCCCCTGTCACACTCAAGGCAGGTTCAATGGGGAGGTTGCGGCGCCACCCCCTGTAATGCACAGAGCAGGGCCAATCAGGGGGTTGGGGCACTGCCCCCTGTCA
>NW_005871072.1:3971007-3996132 GCF_000147115.1 Myotis lucifugus
GGGGGTTTGGGGCGCTCGTCCCCATTTCATTCACAAGAGGCAAGGCCCAATCAGGGGATTGGGGCACCTGCACCCCCCCCTATCACGCAGAGGCAGGGGCCCTCAGGGGGGTTGGTGAAGCTCCCCTTTCCATCGACAGAGCAGGGCCCATTAGGGGATTTGGAGAGCTCCCCCCTTTCACGCACAGAGCAGGGCCCATCAGGGGTTTGGGAGCTTCCCCCTTTTCCACGCACAGAAGTAGGGCCGATTAGGGGAGTTAGGGCACCGCCCCCTGTCACACACAGAGCAGGGTGGATCAGGGGGTTGGGGCGCCACCCACTGTCACACTCAGGGCAGGGCCGATGGGGAGGTTATGGCTCTACCCCGTCACACACAGAGCAGGGCCCGTGGGGGGGGGGGGGGGCACCAACCCCTGTCACACACAGAGCAGAGCGATCAGGGGGTTGTGACGCCACACACTGTCACACACAAAGCCGCAGGGCGATCAGGGGGTTTGGGCGCTGCACCCTGTCACGCTGATCTGGTGCCAGGAGGCCTCACGACTCCGCTGATCCCCGTGCTGGGAGGCATATTACCCTTTTACTATATAGGATAGAAGCCTGGGGGCCGGCTGGTTTGCCCTGAAGGGTGTCCTGGATCAGGGTGGGGGTCCCCACTGGGGTGCCTGGCCAGTCTGGGTGAGGGGATGATGGCTATTTGCAGCTGGTCACACACCCTTCAGGGTGGGGGTCCCCACTGGGGTGCCTGGCCAGTCTGGGTGAGGGGCTGAGGGCTGTTTGCAGCTGGTCACACACCCTTCAGGGTGGGGGTCCTCACTGGGGTGCCTGGCCAGTCTGGGTGAGGGGCTGAGGGCTGCTTTCAGGCTAGGGGTTTTGACTGAAGATCCCAACCGCTCCTTTTTTTCTTTTTTTTTTCTTCTTCTGGGCCAGCTTTAGCTCTGGCTCTAGCTCTGAGGCTTCCGCTGCTGGTTTGTTTGCCGTTCTATAATCGAAACAATGTATAACTTCAGCTCTGAGATCCCGGCCGGCTATATTTGTTAGAATGTTTCAAACTGCCAGCTCAGAGTCCGGCAAGTCAGGCGGGAATGTTGGAGTCTGCAGTCACGGGAGCAAGCAAGCCTCGTGTTCGCTTCCAGCTGCCTGGCTGCCGGCCGCCATCTTGGCTGACAGTTAATTTGCATAAGGATACGCTGATTAGCCAATCGGAAGGGTAGCGTTCGTACGCCAATTACCATTTTTCTCTTTTATTAGTGTAGATATTTTTAAAGTTTCCATATATTTAGTATACAGTCTTATATTGGTTATATTAGTTACAGGTGTACAATATAATGATTCAACATTATTATACCTCACAATGTGGTCACTCCACTAATTCTAGTAACCACCTGTCACCATGTAAATTTATTATAATATTATTGATTATGGTCTCCTTCCCCTTTTCACCCATCCCCCAACATCTTCCCTTCTGGTAATCATCCCTTTGGTCTCTTTGTCTATGAGTCTGTTTTTGTTTTGGTTGTTTGTTTTTCTTTGTATTAGATTTCACTGTTAAACTCATCCTAGTGGGTGCGATGTGGCTTACTGTCCACTTGTATATCATCTCTGGGGAAATTTGTATTTAAAATATTTGGCCATTTTTAAATTGTTTATTTTTATCTTTATATTGCTGAGTTGTATGAATTTTTTACATATTATTAACACCACTATACTCTTATCAGATATATAATGTTCAAATTACATTTTTCCTTTTCACTTGTACTTTTGGTGTTACATTTAAGAAACCATAGCTTAAACCAAAGTCAGAAGATTTACTTCTATGTTTTCTTCTAAGAGTTTTATACTTTTAACTCTTTCATTCATGCTTATGATTCATTTTGTGTTGTCAGTATATGCCATGCATTGATATCCAACCGGACATGTGAACCCAGTTATTCTACCACTCTTTATAAAATACATGATTCTTTCCCTACTAAACATATTTGTCATCCTCATGGAAAACCTATTGGCATAAATGTAAGGGTTTCTTATTGGTCTCTCAATTCTATATACTTGTTCTACATATTTTTCCTTATGCCAGGACCACAGAGTATCAATTACTTTGTTTTTTTTTAGTAAGTCTAGAATCCTCCTATATTGTTGTTCTTCTACAAGAATCATTGGGTTACTCTTGGTTCCTTGAGTTTCCATTTGAATTTTAGAATTTATTTGTCATTTTATAATATGTGCATATATTAAATCATCATATTATACAACCTAAGTATATAACATTTTTATTTGTCAATCATACTTTAATAAAGATAAGAAACAGAAAAAAAGGATAGCATAGAATTTTAAATTTCTACAACAAAGGCAGCTGGTCATTTGATAGGGATATTTTTATGCTATAAATTTATTGGTCATTTGTCATCTTAACAACACTGCTGTTCAATTCATGAACATGAAATGTCTTTTCATTTCTGTAAGTATTCTATTGGCTCTATAGAACGAACTGGAAATCTTCCCATCTCTTCTTCTATTTTGGGGAAGAGTTTGCAAAATATTGATGTCATTTTTAATTTTTTTTAAATATTTGGTAGAATTCAGTTGGAAAGCCATCTGGCTCTGATATTTTCATTGTGAGAATGTTTCTAATTACTACTTCTTATTTATTCCAATTTTCTATTGATTTTAGTAGTTTGACTTTTTCCTGAATTTTGTCAGTTTCATCTAGATCATCAAATTTGTTGCCATGCAATGATCATTTTTATTCTGTAATGCAGGTAGTAATGTCTTCTCTTTCCTGATATTAGTAACTTGAGTTTTTTATTTTCTTGGTCAATAAACTATTGTTTTGTCAATTTTATCTTTCCAAGAATCAACTTTTAGCTTTATTTTTTCTATTGTTTTATTTTATTTATTTCTGCTAAAATCTTTATTATTGATTTTCTGTCACTTGTTTTGAGTTTAGTTTGCTATTTTCTGTAGTTTCTTATGATGGCTGTATGCTATTATTGTAACTTGCTTGTTTAGTTAGTTTTTTAACCAATTACATAAAGTTAACTATTTTTCATGTGTGGTTACTGAAATTTATGATTTGTAGCTCAGTGGTTAGCTAATGATTAAACATGATTTTTTAAAAAAATATATTTTATTGATTTTTTACAGAGAGGAAGGGAGAGAGATAGAGAGTTAGAAACATCGATGAGAGAGAAACATCGATCAGCTGCCTCCTGCACATCTCCTACTGGGGATGTGCCAGCAACCCAGGTACATGCCTTTGACCGGAATCGAACCCGGGACCTTTCAGTCCGCAGGCCAACGCTCTATCCACTGAGCCAAACTGGTTTTGGCGATTAAACATGATTTTATTCAAATAGCCTGGAACTAGTCATAGCCAAGGGACTCTGCATGCATGTTATGGCGTGCTTTCAAAACTCAGCCACGTGTTTTAAACTGCGTTAATCTACACTTTCTACTTGCACAACGTCTCAAAGTTTATCGAAATTAAGATCCCAAGGTCTTTTCAGATCTTACTTGAGTACCTGCAGAATGCTACACATGCACATCGTCTCAGGAAGATTTTAAAGACCCTTACAGATATTTCATTGCCAGCTCTTCTTTTTAAACTTTTGGTTTGTTCCACCCAACTCAGATAATGGTGATATTAATCAATTACCTCTACATTTTCAAAAAAAGACCTCCAAGGAAAAACTCTGCTCACATTGTGAAGTTCTGAGTCAGGTCAAATTTAGACAGCCCAACAAGTTGTAATTTCTTAGAAGTAACAAACAAATAAAACAATGACAACTATCTGGAAATGAGGTTTACATCATCTCTAAGGGCATTCTTCCCTTTCCAGTGTCTTCCAGACATCTAATTTTTATCATGATTGCAAGCTGTTGGTTTTTAAAGACCACTGTGGCTCTGGAGACAGAGGGGTGGGAATAAGGCAAGTAAAATATTATAAGCTCTCTCTCTCTCTCTTTTTTATTTTATTTTTTAATCAAGTTTCATCTTCTTTTCTTGGAAAAATGCTTCTAATATTTCTGCAAGACTTTGCTTAATTTCCAGATTTATGAATAACTTAATTCTCACAATTTTTTCCAGTGTTGTCATTACTTTTATGGAGGTGATATTTTTTCAGAAGTCCTTATTCTTTCATGTTTTAGTATCATTTTTAACTGTTAAGATAAGTTAATATTGCTTTCTTAAGAATCTCATTCCTATTCTTTAGGTCTAAAATAGGTTCTCAAAACACATTCTTTCAGAATTCTTGGTCATTATTACACTCCTAATATTTGTAATTATTTTTGAGGTATCCAAGGTTATAAGATAGATGAAGACATTGCCTTTCTTGTTTCCTGATGTACTATCAGTATAAGTACACTGCCATTCATGGAATAGGACTACAATAAATATTTTTATTGAATGAGTGCATGGATAAATAAATGAATTTGAGCATCACTTAAAAGTATACTAGTATTCTCTGGTTGAATGACTGTACCACATCAATAGTTAAACCATCTTGAGATAAATTTAACAAAAAATTATTAAACTATAATGATTATTTAAAGAAAATAAATAATCTTGTAGCAATAACTAACAACCCCAGAATTGTAATGGTAATACAACAGTAAAGGCTTTTTTTCACTATATCAAATGTCTATCAATGTTCGCCTGTTGTCCTAATGATATCCTCATGTTATAACTAAGGCTGACAAAGGAGCTCCCATCTTCAACATTGTTACTTTGTATTAAAAGGAAAAAGACATTGCTACTTTGTATTAAGGAGGAAAAAGACATTGCTGGGATTTTTTAATGATGGCAACATGTTAAAAATTAGCCTAAATAATGCAAGTTCCATTACTGGTAATATTTTATAACTGAGCTTTAAAATGCGTATATACACGGTTACTCTACTATGTATAAAAACAATTTACTGCAGATATTTGTTCACAATTCACTAAATAGCTCTTCAAAACTGGTTTGAAACTTTCCAAAGCATGTTTAAGATTTTTAAAATGACACCTTGGATATAAAAGTAAAGTAAAACATTACTTTGACTCCTGACATATCTAGAATGGAAACACATCAATCACCTACAGCCTGAGGTATTAGATGATGTTTAGTGCTCAGAAAGTCTGCTTAAAAATACTGAAGGACAGGAATACCATGATCATCTTTTTTCTTTATTGAAAAAAACACATTTTGCAATTAACATCAGTACTATATTCATTAGAGTGAATGTTTTGCTGCAATCTGAAAACAACCACACTATAGACAATAACTTGACTGTTTTACCTATACATGACAATTTTCTTGTATGCGTATTTTTTATACCTCACTTTTTTATGTTCTTGGAAAAAGGAAACAAATCAATAAAAAATTTCTCTTGAGTCCTGACCAGTGTGGCTCAGTTGGTTGAGCATCATCCTGTGCACCAAAAGGTCATTGGGTCAATTCCCCATCAGGGCACATGCCCAAGTTGAAGATTTTATGCCCTGTTTGGGTATGTGCAGGAGGCAACTAATCAATGTTTCTTTCTTTCTTTCTTTCTTTCTTTCTTTCTTTCTTTCTTTCTTTCTTTCTTTCTTTCTTTCTTTCTTTCTTTCTTTCTCTCTCTCTCTCTCTCTCTCTCTCTCTCTCTCTCTCTCTCTTTCTCCCTCCCTCCCTCCCTCCCTCTCTCCCTCTCTTCCTTCCTTCCTTCCTTCCTTCCTTCCTTCCTTCCTTCCTTCCTTTCTCTCTCTCTCTCTCTCTCTCTCTCTCTCTCTCTCTCTCTCTCTCTCCCTCTCCCTGAAATAAGAATATATTAAAATACTTTTTTTTTCTCTTGGGTTTTTCATTGGGTCTTACATTGTGCTAGGTCAGCAGTTCTCAATCTGTGGGTCACGACCACTGTGCTAAGTGATTTGAAGGAAACAGTTGAAATATATAAAATAATTCCTGCCCTGAATTAGATGACACATAAGATAGTAATTTAAGACAAAATTAAGCAATTAAGACTAAATAAATTCTAAAAATCATAGTGCAAAATTCTGGTTGGAGATGATAGTTTCAATTCAAATTTCAAAATCTTTTTACTCTAAGCCTAAAAGGGGAAAACAAACAAAGATTTGGTTAGAAATAATAAAAAATATATGAATATATATTATTACATATAATATAATATTTACTATTACATATTATATTCCATGCACATCATATACATACATAATACATTTTTATTTTTTAACCTAACTTCTTTGTTTCACATACATTATATATAACTAGAGGCCCGGTGCATGAATTCTTGCACATGTGGGGTCCCTCTTGGGTGGCCGGCAGGGATCAGGCTGAAACCTGCAGTCCAATACCGCCTGCAGCTCCTACCTGCTGCTCCCACTCATCCCAGCCCCATTGTGCCTGCCATGGGCTTGCGCCCAATCAATTCCAATCAGGAAAGGCTCAGGCTGCCACAGCAGCACTCGCCAGCCATGAGCCCTGCATCTGGTGCCCTCCCAAGGGGAGTGGCCTGCAGGATCGGGCTGAAACTGGCTCTCTGACATCCCCAGAGAGGTTCTGGATTGTGAGAGGGTCAGGCCAGGCTGAGGGACCCCACCAGTGCATGATCAGGCAGGGGAGGGACAACGGGAGGGTTCCAGGGCTTGTCCGGCCCATCTCACTCAGTCCCCATCGGCCAGACCCCAGCAGCAAGCTAACCTACTGGTTGGAGCATCTACCCCCTGGTGGTCAGTGCACGTCATAGCAACTGGTCGACCAATTGACTGCCCGCTGGTGGTCAGTGCACATCATAGCGAGCAGTTGAGCAGCCTTAGCATATCATTAGCATATTACTCTTTGATTGGTTGTTCGGTTGTTCTGCCGTTCGATCTATTTGCATATTGCCCTTTTATTATATAGGATTATACATATATGTAATTTTGTGTATATATATATTTGTGTTTTTATATAATTTATATAAAAACATAAATAAAGCATATCAATATTGACTACACACAGGAATGGAAATGGTTTTTAGTATATTGTTTCTGACACTTTCAGAAGTGTCTATTACATCATCAGAAGAATTCCAGTGAGCAGGAAGGGTAAGCATTTAATTTCCAACTTGGGACAGGAAGCCAATGGAAGAGAATAACTTCAAATGAATAAAATAATGCCTAACAAATTGGCTGATAGATGTACTGAAATTAGCACTTAGAGTGAACTCATATTGCAAAAGAATAAAAATTTTTAAATAATGAGCTAAATATAAAATTCAAAAAGTTATAAAACAAACAACTAAATAAAGCCATGGGAAGAAGAGAATAGTGAAAATCAGAGCAAAGCATATTGATATAGAAAAGAGAGAGACTGAAAAAAGAATCCCAAAGTTGCTAATTATAAAACTTCAAAAAATTTGACTAACTTTAGACAGATTGATTAAGGAGAAAATGAGAAGGCACAGATGAAAAATGTTAGTAATAAAATGAGACTTATAAAACAGATTTGAATGAAGTAAAAATAAGAGAATATGGCATAGATGACCCCATAAACAGATACAATTATAAATGCACACTAATTGTAGGATAGTAGTAGGTTGACAGATCATGGTCCAAAAGAGGAATATTTGAATAAATGATGCCGTGTAATTGATTATCAATATCAAAAGAAAAAATAAGAAAGAGGAAGGAAGAAAGGGAGGCAAGAAAAAAAAATTTGAACTCATCCCATAAACAAAAGCAGTTCTAAATGTTTAATGGCCTAAATATAAAGATAAATCTATAAAATTTTTAGGAGACAATCTTGTAAACACAGTTATGAATTAAATGTGACTGCATTTTAAGATATCAAATACAAAATAAAAATGAAATTTATAAATTCTACTACCTAAAAAATGAAGTACATCTGTTTATCAAAATATGTTTGTCCCATTGGTGATAAGTAACATATTAGCATGAAGGACATATAAAGAAGCCCTATAACTCAACAAGTGGGAAAAAAAAAAAGCTCAAAAGAAAACTAGGCAAATACAATGTACAGGAATTTCACAGGGAGGAGAGAGAAAAATGGCCAATATAAAGACAAAAATATATCCTCCCTTCATAGTAATGTGGAAAACAAAAATTAAAATACCTTTGTCTTACAATTTCACATATACTAATTAACAAATATTAAAAAATCAATACCAGTTTTGTGATGATGACTTATTCATTGCTGCTTAGATTGTTAATCTGTGCAACTACTTTTAAAAACAGTATGTTGACATTATTATGTCCTCTGACCCAGTAATTTTACTTATTTTACTTATTTTAGCAGTACTAGTCAATTTGATTAGGCAAAGTTAAAATATCAGTTTAAATAATAGGCTTGAAAGAAAATATTGAAGATTATTTTATTACATGCCAGCAAAATACATGAGAATCAGTGAAGAAACTCATAAAATAAAAAATATTTACTACAATATGTTATAAAAATTCATGTAAAAACATTTTCTCTTTTTTGTAAATAAGCATAGCTTTAAATATATAACAGAAAACAAACTTGTTTATAGTATAACCAAAGTACATATAAAATTATAGGAATTTTATAGGATTTATATCTATGTCTCAACCTTCATATTCATATATACAGAAATATGAGAGGGAGATAAAGAGGAGCAAGAGAAAACAAAAGTAACATCTACTGAAAGACTTTCAAATATTAAGATTAATGAAAAACCTAATGTGTTTCTGGATAAAAAGTACAAACTGTAAAGAAATAAAATTCTCTTAAATTAATATATAAATTTAATTGAAATCCAATTAAAATAGCAGCAGGACAAAGTGATAGTTTTACTTAATAAAATTAAACTCAGATTTAACTGATGAAATAAATAAGGTAGACTAGTCAGGAAAACATATTTTTAAAAGTATAATGAGGTAAAATAGTCTTAGAAATTAAAAGAAGGAAACTGCAATAATTACCACAATTTATTACTGTCATCAAAGCATATAGATCAAAGGTATGGACATGAGTTCAGAAATAACACCAAAATATGCATTAAATTCAGTCTCTAAAAAAGCATTTCAAGTTAGTGAGAAAGTGAAAGTGACTCTTACTTGAAACAGGTTGTGTGTGTGTGTGTGTGTGTGTGTGTGTGTAAGCTGTATTTACACTTTATTACAAAAAGAATTTCCACATGATCAAATTTTATTAGTGAAAATTAGATCATAAAAGTTATTAGAGTAGATTTTATTAAAGCACGTTTTATTAGGAAATGTTTTCCAAGAAAAGGAGAGTTCCTTCTTTTTCTCCAGTTCCTGAATAAAGCTTGGCTTATTTTTATAATGACACAATCCTTAAAACATACAATGACAAATATCTGTCAGGATTTTTCAACAAAGAGACTTATTTTTAATCAGAATAAAAATGCATATACATTAGATATTATTTTGTTGTTTTCACAGTACTGTGAAAGTGAGAATCCTTTTTTGGTATAACGTACCTGAACAGTTGTGCACTCCCCTGTCCCCCAATTTAAGAAGATTGTCCCTTTTTAATGATCTGATTATGAGTCAAATATTACATCTATTTGCAACATTTTTTTATTTTTAAAGTATGATTCTTAAAGGTAGCCTTTTCTAATCTCAGTAGATTAAGCTTGCCTGCTATTTCTGAAGAGAGATAGAGCTGTAATTCTGCAGAGTGTTACATGCTTTTTGTTATATCATGCATAAATACCTCTGAGAATTTAATTATAAAGACTTAGGGTAGATAGCTATAGAAAAAAAGTTATATTTTAATAACTACAGTTTGTTTTCGTTTTTGTTTGTTTTCTCTAAATAAAAAATTATTGTAATTTGGACAACAGATCTGAGCCCTAGGACAGGATTCAACAACGTTCTCCTAGCTCACCTGAGTTGAGGGACTTTTCTAAAAGAATGTACACCACACCTCAGAAGTCATAAATGAAATATATATATACACTTGCCTATGTAAACTTTTAAAGTTCTACATAAAAATAATTCATCAGAGTACAACAAATTGAGAAAAATATCGCAGTGAGAATTCTGTTATTAATTTAATGCAGAGCTTATATAAATCAATAAATAAACTACAAACAACTCATTTGCAAATCAAAAGATAAAAATTGTTAAAAATAAATCATAAAAAAGTTAAAAATTGCAAGAAATTTTGGATATCTCATTTTAAGAATGGAAATAGAGTTTGGTCTGTTCTAACAAATTATCATAGACTGATTGGCTCATACAAACAGGTATTTTGCACGTTTTTAGAGACTGAAAGTCCCAGTTTGATGTTAGTATAGTTGGGTTGGTGATGAAGGCCCTCTTATCAGTATACAGACAAAAGCCATATTCTTGCTATATCCTCACATGGCTGAAAGAGAGCTAGATAGCTCTTTGGCCTGCACTTTTAACGGCATGAATCCCATCCATAAAGGCTCCAGCCTATTGACCTAATAATCTTCTAAGGGTCCCATCTCCCAATACTATTACAAAGGAATTAGGGTTTCAATACATAAATTTTGGAATGGGAGATAATCATTCAATCCATAGCAGAAATAAAAATCATTTTTTAAACATATTTTAAAACAGTTAATTTGACATGCCAAATATTGTTGGTTGTGTAGGTCTTCATAGGCTTAATTGCTTAAGTCAAGTTAAAGGTGGGGTGTTATTATTTATAAGGAACAAAACCTGGAATCAACCAAAGTGACTGTCAACAAAGAACTGATAAATTATATTGATGTGATGAACATTTATTATAAAAATGGCTCTTGTGGAAAGATTATCAATATATTTAAATAAGCAAAACTTTAAAAAGCATGATGCAAAACAATGTATACATTCTCACCCATTATCCTATATAATAAAAAGCTAATATGCAAATAGAACGAAAGGCGGAACAACTGGAACAACCTAATAACCAGTTGCTATAATGTGTGCTGACCACCAGGGTGTGTGTGCGGAACATGGCGGGCATTGGTCACAGCGGGATGGTGGAGCAAGTGAGCGGGGGCACCAGACCATGGTGGGGCACTGGTCACTGTCATGGGGTGAGCCTCTGGTGGTTACCGCAAATTCTTTACACCAGTGCACCGTGGTCCCACCCAGGCACCCGCTGCCAGTGCTGGAGCCAGTGCTCACACCTACTGCCAGTGCCAGCCCCACTCACACTAGCTGCTGGTGCCTGGCACCGGTCCTGATCACTTGGCGCCATCAGCGGGTGCAAGCTGCCACCCTGATCACCCCTGAGGGCTTCTCCACTTCCCCCTGCTTCTGAGGGGCAATCAGGGCATCAGCCACCACATGCACCCACTGACATTGTCTGGTCTGCTTGCACCAGCTGCTGGCAACAGCTCCAATTGCTCCGCACTGTCAGCGGGTGCAAATAGGGCGGGTGCCATCAGCATGTGGGAGCAGTGGCAGCAGGAGGGGGGCTGCCAGCAGACAGGAGACCAGGGGCAGTGGTGGGAGGGGCCAGGTGGGGTGCAAAAAATGAGCCGAGACCTACTCCTGTGCCTACTGCAGCCTCCCAGCTCACAGTTCCTCCCAAGGTGCATGAATTCATGCACTGGGCCCCTAGTTTGTAAATAAAATTGGTGTGTAAATAGATTGTTATATAGATACTAGATTTATAGCTGGATAAGTAGACACAGGATATCTGAAAGTAAAGCATTCCAATGAAACCTTTAGTAAGCAAAAATGGTGGAAAGCAAAGTGTGTACCTGGCTTTCCAAAAGTTCTTGTTATATCACTTCACTTTTTACAAAAGACCTATATCAGTACCCATTTTCCTAACCAAAGGAAATCCAAAGAGGGTTTTTGCTTTTATAAGAAAAAAGCAGTTACTGTTGAATTGTAAGTCTTTTGTAGAAGGGAAGTGACATAACACAAACTTTGGGGAACTGTGGGATACCTGTGATATATGAGACAGTTAAAAAGTGTCCTCTTTGTGGAAGCAGCCACAGCAGTTTTTAAAAATACATCATATTTAAATAGAATGTTGATGTGGGAGAGGGACAGAAATAAGACACAGAGAGAAGGCTTTTGCTTTTCATGTTGTCTTTTTATATTTAAAAAAAGTTAACCATGCCCTAACCGGTTTGGCCCAGCGGATAGAGCATCGGCCTGCGGACTGAAGGGTCCCAGGTTCGATTCCAGTCAAGGGCGTGTACCTGGGTTGCGGGCACCTTCCCAGAAGGGGGTGTGCAAAAGGCAGATGAATCGATGTTTCTCTCTCATTGATGTTTCTAACTCTCTATCCTTCTCCCTCTCCCCTCCTCTCTGTAAAAAATCAATAAAATATATTAAAAAAAAGAACCTTTCCTTAAAAAAATAAAATAAATAAAATATAAAATAAATAAATAAATTTAACCATGTTGCATAGAGCAAACCATACAAAATGCTTATTGAACATTTTATTTAATACAACATACAGAGAAAAAAATGCATAAAACATACAGTTTAATGTACTGTCAAACCAAGAGCACACACATTTAACCAAACCAACCTCAAAAAAGACTTTCATCATCACCCAAAAATACCCTTTATGCACTCCACAACTCTGTCTTTAGTTGTAACATGACTGGTATTATTTAACACTAGGCTAGAATTCTAAAATCACCAGTGTTATTTGTTAGAATAATATAAATGTACTTAACAAGGAATTATGCATCTTTATAGTAAATTTCTTAAAACTGATCAATCAGCCATTTGTTATTTCAAATGGCAAACAGTAACCAATGGTTCTTTAGAAACCAGAAACGCAAAAGTGAGAGTTCTTGGGTTTTGTTTTAGAAATGTTCCTCTAGACCAGTGGTTCTCAACCTTCCTAATGCCGCGACCCTTTAATACAGTTCCTCATGTTGTGGTGACCCCCAACCACAAAATTATTTTAGTTGCTACTTCATAACTGTAATTTTGCTACTGTTATGAATTGTAATGTAAATATCTGATATGTAGGATGTATTTTCATTGTTACAAATTGAACATAATTAAAGCATCGTGGTTAGTCACAAAAACAATATGTAACTACATATGTGTTTTCCGATGGTCTTAGGCGACCCCTGTGAAAGGGTCGTTCGACCCCCAAAGGGATCGCAACCCACAGGTTGAGAACCGCTGCTCTAGACAAAGCAGGGAAGGCCCATCTCTGCTCCATGATGCTTAAGATGTCAGCTAAAGTGGCCTGGATGACAGAGATGGCTGGACCAGCTCTGCTTGGCCAGACACCTAGGGACTTGTTGCATGATGTGTACTGAGGCTGGAATGTCCACGAGGACTTCTTCACTCCCATGTCTGGTGCCGGGGCTGGAATGACTGGAACAGCTGATGAATAGCCAGAACACTCTCCTTGTAGCCTCTTCAAGTGGCTAGACTGAGTTCCCACAGAGCTTGTTGATCTCAGGGAGTTGGACATACTATGTGGTGGCTGGATTCCCACTGAATAAATATTCAGAAAGGCTCAGGTGAAAACCGTAAAGCTTCTCATTACCCAGCTCCTGCAGTCCCAGAGTGGGACTGGCCCTACATTCCATTGGTCAAGCTACCTAGTAAGACCAGCTCAGATTTAAAGGGAGAAAAGTTAACCTCCACCTCACCCTGGAAATCAGCATAGGAACCACAGCCACTTTTAAGCTAGCATAATGGATTTTTCAAAAAGAATACAAAAATATATCACCTTTGCAAATTTTACATTAACATATAACCAGAGGAACATGTTGCTACATACACTCATAAGACCACATACAAGTGAGGGACCTCAAGCTTAAGCTTCATAGCTTAAGAGTACATCTGATTTTATTAGAAGCATGATGCATTAATACAGATGTAATAGGATAAACCTCTGGGCACAAACTAAGTAGCTTTGGTAGAAAAAAAAAGTGTTAAATACTCAATATAATTCCCCTGACTTTTGCCTCTCTTATATGAAACTGCTGGAAGCAAAATATATTTTCTATTGTTTTAATTAGAGACAACTTCTCATTGTACAGATATAGAGAAAGAATGTTAATATTTTATGCCTTCCAGTTATAATAGACATCTCTTATTTAGATGATAGGATAGTAGGTGAAATATATATTATTTTTCTTATCTTTGCATTTGCATATGCACGATTTACATCTAATCAGTCTAAGACAGCCATCAGCCACGTGGTGGGTTGAGAGCATTAGAAAAGGATAAGGATTGTTCTAGGAAGTGACAAAGAGAATTATAATTTCTGGCATTCAATAAGGACATCTACATTATGCAGCACTACAATAGGCATTACAATAGAAATTTTGAGATAAAATTATTGTTCTGATTTGTTACCACATTGCAAAATATCACAAAACAAAGTTGCCAGGCGAGAAAATGGGGAATTGATGGAGATGAAATATAAAACTCCCAGCCCACCATCTCTGGATTAGAGACTTGGGCACGGAAGAAAGAGAGGTAGGGGAGGTAGGCATTTTGAGATGGACCTCCCAGAAGAAACTCTTCTGCCTCAGCATAAGTTTAACTCAAGCAACTTCTTTTCTTATATCGTGGAGGAAATTCAGAAGTTCCACACAGCCTGGAGAGTGAGAGTTGAGTGAACTGAAGCATCGTCTAAATGGGCAATAAGACAAAACTCAAAGAAATCTCAGACCATAGACAGGTGTGAGGAGGCCAATTAGCCGGCGAGAACCACAGAGCCCAACAAAAATGAGGGTCCTCAACATAGGTGAACAAATGTTATGTTAGTCAAGCTTCCGAATTGGATGCAAGGTGAACGCCCAAGGACAGGATTAGTTGCACTGTAGGCTGTCCCTAACTATTTCACATCAGAGACCAAAAGTATCTCTGATACATCACGTACTCCCAGTGATGATGAGCTTCATAAATTGTTTAAATGAACACCAGACAAGGAGAAATTATTTAGCAAGGATCATTGGAGGGAAGCATACAACTTATGAGACTTAGAATCCTTACCTAAAGACTGTAAATTAACCTGAAAAGACTGAATTATCTTGTCAAATAGGATTAAAATTCATTTATCTCTCACTGTCTAGAGGACAGTGGCTCATGAGGCTGTTTATATCAATTTCAGAGAAAATAAAGGAAAGTTTGCATGTGCAAAAATAAAAATATTTATGGTATTCCCCAATGCATACATTGTCCTACTATTCTTCACACTCTGTGATCTGTTTTGCTACTGTTTTTACCATGCTATTTTCATATCTCAGCTACTTGCTAAATTAAGACACTTAAATATCCCTTAGAACAATGATTTTCTGTAGGGCCTCAGGACTAACAGTATCAGCATTACCTAGGAGTTGATTGAAAGTACAAAATAGCAGGCTGCCCTCTGTACCACTGTGCCAGAAACTCTTGGGGGTGGAACCTGGATATCTGTGTTTAACACGTCTTCCGGGTGATTCCTAAAAAATGCTAAAGTTCTAGAACCACAACCTTACGAAAAGTTAGATTTCATTTACATATATAATCTTCAAAGTGTCCCCAATTAGGGTGTCCTCCAGTCACTGATCTGTATACTGGCTTTGCTAAAATGTGAAAGGTAAAAAGGGCATCAAAATCATGGTGATGGAAGGAGACTTGCCTCTGACTGGTGAAAACACAGTTCAATATGCAGATGATGTATTGTAGGATTGTATATTTGAACCCCACATAATTTTATTAACCAGTGTCACTCCACTAAATTTAATAAACTAATATATGAAAGGTAACTGTTAACATTCACACTTTGGGGATTCAGTCTCTGATCCCTTCGCTGCTTTTGTTGGCATTCTTCAAATTAGCCCGTGCTTAACTAATTTGGGGCAAAATGCCAAGTGAATAAATTCTGTTTTTCTCAGGTCACTTTCAATTGTATTTTTGCTCCTTGGCACATAACTCTGCTCAAGTTATTTTCCTATTTCCTTCACACGGAGGCTTCTTAATAAGTGATAGCCTGGATGCATTGTCTTAATCCTGTTCCTCTTTTCTTCTCAACACCCCAAAACCCAACTCTGACTCCACCACTCCACTTAATTTTTTAAGTTTTCCAAACTCTTATTTAAAGGGCAAACCAGTATACCAATATACTTTTGTTTAGATTTAATCAGCTTCTATGTGGCATTTGATACTCCCCCCCCCCTCATATTCTTCAAATAACGACTTTTCCTAGGCTCTCGCTTACATTTGTACTGTTCTTTATCAGTGTTTTAATGAGTGCTCTGAGCAGCCCCACTTATGAAATGACAGTATTCTTCCAGACTATCTTCTTGGCCTTTTCTTATTTTGACTGACATCATTGAGCGGTCCTATGCAAAATAAAGTATTATTATTTGTGCAATGTTTCCAAAGTCTGTATTTACAAAACTGTTCTCACCTCTGAGTCTCACATTCAAATATCCAAAACCTACTGGATACTTTCTTATAAAATATCCATATATTTTATCAGTCAATCTTTCAGAAAATATCTTTGTACTATCTTTGATTATAAAGTACATTATTTTTATAGAAATATGTATTTTTAAAAATAGCAAAAAGCTGAAAGCATAGGTCATGCATAATACTATTACAGTATAATACACATACACACACAACTGTATCCCTTGCTTTGAAAGCAGAATGTTATATATTTTTTCACCTGAAATGTGATTGTTTAGAACCCCAGAGTATTTTTATTTCCCACATGCAAAATGCTGTAACTACTTATGCATAAGCTTCCAACCAAGTAAATTAGACAATTTCTGCATAAAAATCTACTTCTTTGACTGTTATATACACTTGGTTGCATTTAAATTACAAAGGGGAATTTGCAGCAAAATAGAGATCTTTCAGGTTCAAGGCCGGCACAACATTACCCTTGAGTCACAGGATATATTTTTCCATAAATACATTTTCCTTCTGGGAACTAATATACTCAAATTAGAAAAACAGCAGAGAACTGCACTGTGACATTTAGTGAAAATTCACTTTTGAGATAGACATGTGGCTTCATACTATTACCTCACTTCCATGCATCTTAGATCAAGACCATTGAAAAATTATTTATTCAAAAGTCCAAATGTCAGCATAAATTGTCCCGGGATTAATGTTATTCTGAGGGTATCTGAGTGTGAGTTTGTGTATATGTGTGTGTGTGTTTATATTTTTATAAAAAAATAAAAATATATGAACAGCCCTGACTGGTTTGGCTCAGTGGATAGAGTGTCGGCCTGCAGACTGAAGGGTCCCAGGTTCGATTCCAGTCAAGGGCATGTACCTTGGTTGCGGGCACATCCCCAGTAGGGGGTGTGCAGGAGACAGCTGATCAATGTTTCTCTCTCATCGATGTTTCTAACTCTCTATCTCTCTCTCCCCTCCTCTCTGTAAAAAAAAATAAATAAAATATATTTTAAAAATAATAAATAAATAAACAAACAAACACAACAGAAACAGACTCATAGATACAGAGAACACACTGAAGGTTGACAGAGGGGAGGGGATTTGAGGGGACTGGTTGAAAAAAGTGAAGGGATTAATAAATACAAATTGGTGGTTACAAAATAGTTATGAGGATGTAAAGTACAACACAGGGAATATAGTAAAAAATATTGTAATAACTATATATGGTGCCAGGTTGGTACTAGAAATATTAGCGGAACAATTTGTAAAGTGTACCATTGTCTAACCACTATAGTACACACATAAAACGAATACAAAGTAATACTGAATGTAAACTATAATTGAAAAATAAAATTTTAAAAATAGAACTACAAAAATATACTTAACTATAAAGTAGGCATTTTTATTATTTCTAAAATTTTAACTTATCAGAAAATGTATCTCAAAGTACAAATTATCTTCATGTAACAGGTGATTTTTAAAAGCCAAATGTCAAAATGTAACTGAATAACTTAAAATATGAAGATAAATGCCAAAAGAATCAACTAAATGAAGTGTGGGGCATTGAATTAGGAGAGGCGTTCTGGAGACCATTGTTTGTTTTAAAAACCTATATACTTTACATCCTCATGACTATTTTGTACCTACAAATTTGTACCTTTTAATTTCTTCACCTTTCTCACTCAGTTCCCCAGTAGAATTGGGTGCTTCTGTAAAATCTTTGCAAGGTAACTTGCAAAGTCACCCTTTAAATAAAGAAAAATTTTAAATATCTCAATGTTTCTTACCTATGTCAGTACAATTTTTTCGTTTGCATGATTCTAGAAGAGTAGACAAAATGCAAAGCAGAAAGATAAATAAGTCTGCTCACTGTCCTAAAGAAGTTCTATACTGTCTGGAGAAGATGAAGCAAGTGTAAAACATAGGATGATTGGTATCCTATATAATAAAAGCCTAACATGCTAAATGTCCAGTCACCCGGTCGCCCATTCATCCAATCAAAACATAATATGTTAATGATATGCTAAGGCCACTCAACCCCTCACTATGACGTGCATTGACCATCAGGGGGCAAACGCTCCAACTGGTAGGTTAGCTTGCTGCTGGGGTCCGGTCAATCGAGACTGAGCAAGAAGGGCCGGACATGCCCTGGAGCCCTCCCATGGTCCCTCCCCAGCTGGCCAACCTCCCATGTCCCTCTCCGGCCCTGATTGGGAACCAGTGGGGTCCCTCAGCCTGGCCTGCACTCTCTCGAAATCTGAGACCCCTTAGGGGATGTTGGAGAGCCAATTTCGGCCTGATCCCACAGGCCATCCTGAGGTACCCCACTGGTGCATGAATTCCTGCACCGAGCCTCTAGCCCAGTGGTTGGTAAACTGCGGCTCGGCAAAGCCCGGCTCGCGAGCCACATGCGGCTCTTTGGCCCCTTGAGTGTGGCTCTTCCACAAAATACCGGCTCTTCCACAAAATACCGTCTTCTGCGCATGGGCCACGGAGTTTCAATCACACTGTATGTGCGCGCCCGCATATGATATTTTGAAGAGCCACACTCAAGGAGCCAAAGAGCCGCATGTGGCTCTCGAGCCGTGCTTTGCCGACCACGGCTCTAGCCTATATAATAAAAGACTAAGTGACCATTACAGTGGATCAACTGAAACGACCGGTCGCTATGATGCACACTGACCACCAGGGGGCAGACTCTCAATTCAGGAGCCGCCCCCTGGTGTTCAGTGCGCTCCCACAGGGGGAGTGCTGCTCAGCCAGAAGCCGGGCTCACAGCTGGCAAGTTAAGCTGCCACAGTGGGAGCTTCTCCTGACTCTGCAGCAGCAGGCACAGCAGACCGTGATGAGCGCAAGCGGCACCTGGCCCCAATTTAGGCTCTTTCCTGACTGCCTGACACTTGTCACACTGCTACCTCCCTTGGGGGATGTCCGACTTCGAGTTTAGGCAGTCGGACATCACCAGAGGGGTCCCAGACTAGGAGAGGGATCCCGGACTGCGAGAGGGTGCAGACCAGGCTGAGGGACTCCCCCCTCCCCCCACACACACACACACACAGTGCATGAATTTCGTGCACTGGGCCTCTAGTACTTTAGTAATTGACAAGCGAACAAGACTACTTCCTCTTTGTCAGACAATTCCATGTTGCTTGAAGGGGAAGTCACATGAGTCAAGTCTGTGTGTACAACTCTCCTGGGTGTTGCTATTGTATAGAGCAAGTCATTACCATCCATGGATCCAGAGATGACCTCCCAGCTTCAATGCAGAATAGCACCAATGCCATAAAGCTGCATATTTCTGTTTCCCTATGTCTCAGCCATCCATTATGACCTGTGTTCCCATCTCACAACTATTCTCTGTCTCCCCTAATCTGACCCAGTTCCTAATTCCTTCCTCCTAAACTATGATCCTTTGTTCTTTGGAACTTAACATGAATGACAAGAAAAATTTCTGGCATCCTGAAACTTTCCAGAATGTTTGCTTTATCTCTACCTCTTTGCCTTTAAATAAACTTGAGTGTACCCTTAATTCTCCACTTCCTTTGTGGACATCTCATTCTGGTGGTGTTTATTTCATTTTAATTTATACCACAATTCCATAGGGAACAAATAGCTGTCATCTTTTATACTATTATAACTATTAGATGATCAAGTCCTTCCTACTTTCCAAAGCTAAAAAGTATTTTTGTTTCTTTGTTATAGTACCACTCAGATAAACCACCTACTCATCTTCTGTTCCCATAATGTGCCACCCTGTAGCTGACTCTCATTCATTCAATGAAGTTAGCTCTTGACTCAAAGTTTTAATTTTCCACAATTGCTATTATAATTCATAGCAACATCAATATCCATATAGTTATTTGAGACAACACTTAATTGTTGTGTCTCCTCTTTCTTCTCTCTAATAAAATTTTTACCAAATGTCCTACATTTATCCTCTCTCATAGCAATACTATAGACAATTATAATTATCAAAAACATGATCTCATCGTCAAAATTTAAAATAAAAAAAACCCTGGTCTTAAACAAACAAACAGAAACACCTTACCTTTAGTTTGTATTTTGAAGTACTTTCAGTTAAACTTTTCTACCACTTCTTTCACATTACATTCCCCATCCATTAATCCTAGCATTTCCTCATAGTCCATTATCCATTTCCTCACTTTACCTTCTTTACTGAGTAGCTTAGAGACTATGGGGCATCTGTATATTACTCCTGGGTAAATTTTCTTGAATCCACACCTTACCTTCTTCTCATCCTTCTATGTTTGCCTTCTAAAATCCAAATTCTGAATGGACTTAAAAGAAACAAGAATATGTCACTCCAAAATATGCCTCTTTGGCATTTTGATTACTTTGAATTAAAGGCACTTAAGGACACTCCAACCATTCTTTTTTTTCTTTCTTTTTCTCAAAGCAGAAGATAAAACTCCCATGGAAATAGTACCTCAAGTTTATTTAAAGGCAAATTGTAGGGAGACATTCTTATTACCAAGGCCAAGGAATTTGGGGCCCAGTCATCTATACAAAAAACCTTATTAAACTAACCCTTATTTTTCTAGTTATTTCTGCACCATTTATTACTACTCCTCGCCTAAACCCCTTCACAAATTTATTGTTTCTTTGCCTAATAGGTATAAAGGCTTCCTGCTCTGGTAACTTTGCCAGGGCATAAATTTTTGTATGCTTTTCTCCTATTAATCTGTCTTGTGTCACTTTAATTCTTAAGTCTAGCTGGAGACCTTAACATGGTAGAGCAGAAATGTTTTCCCTCCCACACAAACTGAAGACATCCCTTCCCAGGGCCTTTGACCAAGCAGCTGAATCACACTCAAGCAAACCCTCTAGTCTTACTTACTATTCAATATCTCAAAATTCAGATATGTGATCATTCTACTATTCCAAAAATACACTCATTTTTTAATTTCTGAGAAAATTGTTTCTTCTTTTTTCAAATACCTATTATCCTACCCTCTTCTGCCATCTCAGCTGGTGAGCTTATCTCACACATGACTGAGAAAAGAGAAATCATTAGAGGCTAAATCTTCTATCTTTTACCTATAAAAACGATTCAGTCAAGGCCATCAATGACCTCCAAGTTGCCAAATTCAGTGTTCTCCTTTCTACCTACACATGGCACAGTACACAAATGCGGTTTCAATACTGTTGACCTATCGCTCCTGTAAACATTTCTTTGCTCTTGAGATTTGTACTGCCAGGCTCTCCTTGTGCTAATCTGCATTTTTTACTTCTCTTTTTATAAACTATACATATTGAAATTCCCTAGGGTTCTGTGCAATATCACTTCACGGTTTCCAGTGTTGTCATAGCACATACTTTATAAATTTTTCCCTGTACAATTTTTCCTTGTTTAATATTTGTGCCCATAATGTCAGACACTAGTATTGTATGTACTTCACTTAAGGTGATTCTCATCTTTTTATATATTCCAGTCACTTTGTCTCTATTACATTACATCACACAGGGCATTACACATAGAAGATAAATTTGCTTGTTAAATGAAGGAATACAGAACTACTGTGACCTTATTACAACAGTAATATTTATTTCTCCCCGGATAAAGGCATAGATAAGAGGTCAATGACTTGCCGCATCCTCTGTTTTTTCACAATTTTTAGAAACAATGGGTTTTTAGCTGCTTCTTTCTCTCACTGAAAGTAATTATATCCTGCTATCGCACTCTTCTTCCTACTTGAAAGTTGTTAACTGGTAGCTTTTTGTTCTCTTCTTGAGATATTGTACCAATGCTTAAGCTAAAGACATCTTTACCTGCTTGCTAGCAGTGGGAAGCTCTGCTCCAAGAGAGAGCCTGCTTTCGCTTTGGTGCCTACAGGGCATCTGACATCATTCATTTTGATCAGGCTGCTTTCTACCGTACTAGTCATGGTACATGCTGCATAGTGCAGGTTAAGTTCCTAACAGATCTGCATGAATTCTCAACATTATCCTATATCTCAACTACATATTCCTTCAGGGAATTGAGCAGTATACCTTCTCCCACTTGAATACTTCAATTAAATTCCCTAGATACCTGTATAGGAATATGCCTGAAAATATACAGTATGTAGTGTGTGGCTGGTTATAGGGATTACCTGAAGTATAGTTAAATATCATTTTATGTATCAACAATTAAAATATTGGCCTAGTTCACCTACTACTTTCTATTTGTTAAAGCAGGAGCTCCCTTTTTTCTGTATCTCTGCTGTCACTATGAAATACACTGTGGAGTCAGACATAAATAAATTGGAATTAATTTTATTTAATTTCTAATTTTATATTCTGGAAGTTGAAGCTTTTAGATGTTATACCCTATGTTAATATAAAACGGGAGGTACCTTCTGTTTGGTAGGCATGCAGAGTTTGGGATAACCACTCTCAAAGAAAGAAGAAAAATACAAAAAATGGAGCAACTTAAATAAAATGATTTGCTTTTATAAACAAGCTTTCAGATTCATGGTTCAAACCAATTTTTTCTGCAGGTCAAACCACTTTAAATGTCTTTGTTTGTCTCTGCTGTTGATCTTCATTTGAACTGGTGTGTGCTAATATTTTTGTCAAGGAATTTTCTCCTAGGTCTTGGTTCAGAGTAATATGTTGGGTTCAGTTCATGTAGGAAACAGCAACTGCTGAAAAATGTCTTAAGAATAGAATATTTTAATATAAAGGATGACATGCTTATGAAACTGTTAGAAGGGCTGAAGGGAGTGATGAAAGAATAGGCTTCTCAGACCCTCAGGAAAGACTCTTCTTTCCAAAAGAACTATAATATCAGTCCAGTCAGTGCCAGGTTATTAGGAACTTGCCATTTGATTTACTGTGTTTCAGATCATACCCTCCATGGGCTTCTTGGTAAGCTGGGATTAGAAAGCCACTGGCACGGCAGCCACAAGTGTGTCTTCACACACACACACATGCTAGTGATAGACCCCGGACATTGACTCAGGCCCGCTAATTGACACAATCACCTCTTAACACTCAAAACCTAGACACAATAGGTTGGAAAACTGCTTCAGAGAACACTAACTCCACACTCTTGTTTTACAGAAAAAAAAATAGCTAAAATATCAAGAGGATTGCCTCTGTTCCAGTTCTGCCTTCAAAGGCTCAAATGAAAATGTTTTAGATATATAGCATCCAGAGTAAGAAATGAGAGTACATGCTAGGTGGCATTGACCAAGTCACCTTAAATATTTTTTTTTTTGTGAAGAAAACCAATACTTAAAGGGAGCCAGTGCAATAAATCCATTAAAAATATGTTGGTCACAGTCCTGGCCGACTCAGTTGGTTAGAGTGTTGTCCTGATATGCCAAGGTTGTGGGTTTGATCCCCAGTTATGGCACGTACAATAAGCAATCAATGTGGGCCTAAATAAGTGAACAACAAATCAATGTCTCTCTCTCTTGTTCTCTCTCAAGTCAGTAAATTAAAAATAAAAAAAGATGTTCCTAAATATCTCACTTGACAGATATTATGATTTTGAAATGATTAATACACTATGTGGGATATAGAATTAGTTCTCTATTTTTTGAACTCCCCCTATACTAAAATATTTGAATTTCCTGAACTTTCTATGCTTTCTCTTGACTTTATCTTGCACATTAAACTTCTAAAACCAGCACCATTATTCTCTCTCTACGTCCTATTTATTGGCCTACCTATCTGCTTCCAGAAGACTTTGTAACTCCAAATTTACTTGCACTTACTCCCTCCTAAATGCTCTGAAAGCTCTCAATGACAATTTCTATTATAAAATGGTCATCTGTTAACCTACATATATGTGCCAATAGATCATAAAGCTTTTACAGACAGTGTTCTTCTGTTCCCGGTGTGATTGTAAAGGTTATTTGAATCTATGTTAAAAAGTAATTTCAGGTTTTTTAATATCATTTAAATATCAGTTATATTTCATTATACTCAAAGTACTATATTGCTGATTACTTGTCTTTTGTACTTAAGTGTGTTGACCTGTTAAGTATATCCAACTTTGTTTAGACTTAAGAAACTTAAAAGATAAAGAAACTTTTATTCTATCCCACCCCAGATTGTTGAATCAATTATTGCTTTGAGACACAGTTTATTTTATAGTAAAAAAAAAAAATGTTAATGACTCAGGACAAAATTAAAGATGTCCTCCACTCAGAAAATGGCTAGCATCACCATTACCCCTACTACCCCTTCCTGCAATTTATAACCGATATTCAGCAGCAAATAACATGGGAGGGGGAATCTTGGGTGAACTTGGAGATTCTGCAACAGGGGAGACATTTAAATGAAGTAATATGTTTTATTAGAATTTATGACATTCATTGCACTTCCCTTGCCAGGAATCCACCCCAACACCTCAGCCATTCTAATTCCTACTCTTTGAGGAAACATCAACACAATTCATTTTACTTTGTATGTAGTAAAACTCAATCATGTTTTTATTTTTTTATAAGATACTAGAGGCCCGGTGCACAAAAATTTGTGCACTGGGGGGGGGGGGGGGGTCCCCCAGCCCGGCCTGTGCCCTCTTGCAGTCTGGGACCCCTCTGGAGATAACGACCTGCTGGCTTAGGCCTGCTCCCAGGTGGCAGAGGGCAGGCCCAATCCCTAAGTGCAGCCCCTGGTCAGGCTCAGAGCAGGGCGGATCGGGAGGTTGCGATGCCACCCTCAGTCACGCTCAGGGTATTGCCGATTGGGGATTGGGGGGTTGGGGCACCGCCCCCTGTCACACTCAAGTCAGGGTCGATGGGGAGGTTGCGGCGCCACCCCCTGTCACACACAGAGCAGGGCCCATCGGGGGTTGG
>NW_005871072.1:3996419-4196041 GCF_000147115.1 Myotis lucifugus
CTGGGCCAATGGGGGGATTGTTGCCTTTACCATACACAAAGAACAAGGCTCCTGAAGGCGGTTTAGGGCACCCTCCTCATCAACTAGAGAGTAGGCCCATCAGGGGGTGGGGACCCGCCACTGTCACATTCGGGCAGGGCTGATGAGAGTTTATGGCTCTCCCCTGTCACACACACACAAGGCTGATCAGGAGGTTGTGCAATGCACCTGTCAAACACAGAGCCGCAGGGCAATCAGGGGATTGGGGAGCTCCCCCTATCAGGCACCAGAGCAGGGCCTGATCAGGGGTTGGGGCGCCTTCCCCGTCACGAACAGAGCAGGGCGGATAGGGAGGTTGTGGCCCGCACCCTGTCACACACAGAGCCGCAGGGCGATCAGGGGGTTTGGGCGCTGCCCCCTGTCACGCTGATCCCGGTGCCGGGAGCCTCGCTGCTCCGCTGATCCCGGTGCCAGGAGGCATATTACCCTTTTACTATATAGAATAGAGGCCTGGTGCACGGGTGGGGGCTGGCTGGTTTGCCCTGAAGGGTGTCCTGGATCAGGGTGGGGGTCCCCACTGGGGTGCCTGGCAACTCTGGCTGAGGGGCTGAGGGCCGTTTTCAGGTTGGCGAGTGACTGAAGCTCCCAACTGCTCCTTTTTTTCCTTTTTTTTTTTTAATTCTGGGCCAGCTTTAGCTCTGAGGCCTCGCTGCTGAAAACATTAATACAATGTTGCGGTCAGGCTGGCTGAAGCCCGGCTCAGTCAGCCGGTTTCTGGGGTTTTGTTTAGATACTTATTTGCAACATAGTACATAGTTGCTTAGAGTTGCAGCTGAGAGGCCGGCAAGTTAGGCGGGGAACGTTGGAGTCCACAGTCACTGGAGCAAGCAAGCCTCCCTGTTCGCTTCAGTGCATGGCTGCCGGCCGCCATCTTGGCTGACAGTTAATTTGCATAAGGATATGCTGATTAGCCAATGGGTAGGGTAGCGGTCATATGCTAATTACCATGTTTCTCTTTTATTAGTGTAGATTAACAAAATAATAGGACTTTTAAAATGTCAGATGTTAATAGTAGGCTTTATAGATTGAGTTTTCAAAGCAAAAATTTATATATAATGACTCGTTTGCATTTAGGAATTGCTGTATCTATTTTTGCCTAGTTTTTTCTAAAAATTCAAATGTGAAAAGCTGCAGAAGAAAATATTAGAAGATAAGTTATATACTACTGGTATCTGGAGAGAAGTCATGATAATAATTATGATATTATTATTATAGCTTTATGCTTCACAATCTCTAAACAAGTATTGCTGTAGGGAATAAAAAACCCATTTGGGATGGCAAACATCTTTACAGTAGAGAATAGAACAAAAAGCATGCAACCATTCAATGGGCTAATTACACTTAAACATAGCTACTGTTAATAATTAAAGGGCATTAAGAACGAGAATAAACTGAGAATTATCTTTCTTTCTGCTATTAATAACTAATTAAAATAGCAAAAAAATCTTGTTCAAATACTGAAAATGATAAGCTGTTGGAGGAGAAGGGAAGGTGCCAACAACAATAACAAAAAAGATAATAATGCATGTGGATTAACGTGGTGTGAGAGCAGGTTTTTTCTTCTTTTTTATTAAATCCCAATGTTTTCCAGTTTATATAAGTGCAAGTGAGAACTTTTTAATAAGTAAAAAACAATATCATTAATAGTTTAAATTATATAAGATAAAAATTTCAGGAATATTATTTTTCAAAGTACACTGAAAGGCACCTGCCTCTAGGAATTTTATATATAATTTATATATACATATATTCACAAGAGTTCACCTGATCCCCTCTAAAAAAATATAAACATAAACTTTAGAAAAATAAATGAAGATTACCCCATGATAATATGAATACACAGTATTATTCATGCTGGGAGTTGTTTTGTTAAGTCACATATTTGTTTGCTTCAGACAAACAAGGAATGTGATTCATTTCATCTCAGTGTTGCACAGCAAATAATGCCTCTTACATACAGATACCATGGTCTTCAAGTATCTCCCTGTTTGTCTCTTTTTTTCTTCTCTTCCTTATTTCCCCTTTTCTACCTCTTTTTTCACATTTACATTACTAATTTGTGAGAGTAAAGTGCATTTTTGAACAGGTAAATACTTTGGCCACAAATTATTCATCATACTTCATCTATATCCCAATTCTGTATATTTTGGGGAATTGGCATATGTTTTTTATTCCTCTGGTTCCAATACCAAGCTACAGTACTGTGCAGTACATGACTCTTCTATGTCTTTCAATAAAACTATTGATTGGATAAATGAGTATGCATCCAAAGCAATGACCTATTTTCTTTGTGAAACTTTTATCACTGTATTACTTTGCTTTTTGCTGGGCTAGCAATCTCCAAAAAAAATGGAGCAGCTTAAAACAACACAAATGTCTTATCTTAAAGAACTTGAACCAGAAGTTAAACACAGGTATCACAGGGGCTAAAATCAAGTTGTTAGTAAGGCCACCCTTATTACTGGAGGGTTTGGGAGAGAACACACTTCTAGACTCACTCAAGTAGTTGGAAAACTCCAGTTGCTTGCAGTTGTGGGACTTAAGTTTCTGTTTCCTAGATGGCTATCTGTAAATATTTCTCTCTTTTCCATGTCCAGTGTGGCTAGAGAGCGGTCCGGTTCCTGAGTAGGGGCTGCTGGGGATTGAGAAAATGAAAGAAAGAGACAGACACAGAGATAGAAGGAAAAAGCTGGGGCCAGGTGGGACAGCTGTCCTCTGATGGAGAGACAGTGATCCAGAGCCAATAAAGCGTGTTTATTTTATACAGCAAAAAAAACCAGGAATTTTTACTAAAGCCCAAGACAAAGGAGATTATGTGCATTCTTGTGGGTTCTTTGTAATTGTCACTTCTGGGTGGGCCTGGATAATCATGTTTCTTCCTGGTGCTTGGCTGGATTTAGATAATGAAACCCACCCCCTGGCACCTGAGCTGAAGGTCAGGCTGACAACACACCTGCCTCTGACAAGGTGTGTTTCCAGGATGTGGCTCTGCCAACACCACTGGATTCAGCTGACAATAATTAAAGAAATGCTCACGTGCCTTCCCAGGCGCTCTCTACAGCTATCAGTTTGCAGCTGTTCTTAGCTCACAGAGGCCTCTCTTCTGTCTTGCATTAAGACTCCTTCATCTCAGAGCCACCAACAGAGCATTGAATCCTCTGGTTCGACCCCTTCTCTCATCTGCTTATGAATGAAGGTTATATACTTTTAATGACTATGTGTTTATTTTACCCTGCTTAGACAATTTAGGGTAATTTCTCTATTTTAAGGTCTGTAAACTTATCTGAAAGGTCTCTTTTGCCATGTAATGTAACATATTTACAGGTTTTGGAGTTTAGGTCAGGGGTCCTAAAACTACGGCCCACGGGCCACATGCGGCCCGCCAAAAACATTTATCCGGCCTGCCAGGTGTTTTTGCCACCGCTGCCTGTTGCTTAGCAGCCGACTCGTCCTGGCCCGCAGTGCGCATGTGTGGAATGTGTGCCGCACTCTCCGACTCCCCTCCTCTCTGTCTCTCAACTCCTCCTCTCAGTCTCAGGTGTGATCAGACGAGTCACAAGCTTGCCTGTGCAGAGCCTGCTGCTGCCTGAGGACCGAGGTAAGAACAAGTTAGGATTTATTTTTTTTTGAAGTTAGGAGGTCTATTTTTTTTTTTATTTTGCAGTTAGTAGGGCCTTTTTTTTTGAAGTTAGGAGAGCCTTTTTTTTTTGAAGTTTTGTTTTTTTACTTCAAAATAAGGTATGTGCAGTGTACATAGGAATTTGTTCATAGTTTTTTTTTAAACTATAGTCCGGCCCTCCAATGGTCTGAGGGACAGTGAACTGGCCCCCTGTTTAAAAAGTTTGAGGACCCCTGGTTTAGGTCATGGATATTTTTGTGATATTATTCTGCCAACCATCCCCATGTTTTCTTAACTACTCATTTGATTATGTGATAGATGTCAAAATAATAAATAGCTCAAAATCTGTGTTTAACACTATTTGAAACAAAGCCAAAATTATCCTTGAAATCTTGGAAGGAACTTCTTTACTCCTCAAATATTTCATTTGCTGGTAAATATCACTAAACATTCATCTACCTTCAAATGATCAAATTAGTGTTTCACAGTCACTTTCTAAAGTCACATGAACATATCCTTTTGACCATCACTTCCTCATTATCCTCAATGTAACTTGGTAGGAATAGGCCACAGGAGAGTGGGAATAACCATGCTCAGGTATCCAAATGGTCCACAAACAAGAATTAATATTCATAAGAGAGGGGATGAAACTCCTTATGAAGGTGAGGTCTCAATAAATTGTTAATCAACTTCTAGTTACCTAGCAAGGTTATCAGTAGTCAGTTGATATATAATTATTGTAGTCTGTGGCTTGGTTTGCATACATTAAAGTTGATAAACATACATTTGTAAGCATAAGAGATTAGTATAAAGCTTCTAATTTCAGGAGTTTATGTTAAATAAATTTAATTTTAATAACAATGTATTACATTTATACAGTGCCTATAGTTCAAAAAGTTTTTCTTTATATTAACAAATATCATTCTCACACTCCTGTAAAGTTGTCATGACAACATGTATAATTTCTATTCATTGGCAGATTAGCATGTGGGCATGCTCTTAAACTGGATCTTTTAATTTTTTGTTCAGTTTCTATGTTTTGGGGGTGTTTTTGTGTGTGTGCTGGTAAAAATGTCACTTGTAGAGAATATATAAGACTGGATAAGACTATCTATGAGATAAAGATTATATACAATCCTCCTGATCTCAAAAGAATGGAGCAAATGAATTCCTGAAACTTTCTCCCTCCAACTCCAGTCCTCCAAGCAGAGTGGAAGGGAGACCAAGTATATTTTAAATAAGATGATGGTTACTTCAAAATTCAGTTTCAACACCAAAAAAGGTTTAGTTGTTTTATTTTGAGATGATGTTAATTTATTTGATGCCTATATCCATTTAAATTCACCACAAAAACAGTTAAAATAATTAAAGTCAATAATACACTCAAGGGTAAACATTTGTCAGTCACTGTATTTTATACTTATGAATATGAGTTATTACTTATTTAATATCAGAGGCATGAGATAGAATTTCCATGAATTATATATAGCTACTGAAACTCTAAAAATTCTAATCATTCTTGTTATTTGTCAACCACAAGCATGAAATGGAAGTCAGATTAAAAAAAAAAATACCAAGAGCTTTGGAGAACACTCCTCTAAAACAGAAGTTAAACATCTATCCAAATCTAAATCTTTAAATAATTTGTCAATTGTATATTTAATTTTACTTTTAAAAATTAATCTCCTGTGCCAATTAAATATTTAAATGATTTAAATTGCACAAATGACTGTCTCAACATTCCACTAATATTGAAAATTGCACATGATAATTATCTCCTATTGTCTATTTGCTTACTAACTCTCAATATTTGAATTCTGATTGATATTAAACATGCATCCTATTATAATTTACTAGATCTTGTCAATAACAATGACTCATGATAGTCCAGAAAATACTGCCCATAGAAAATACTGTACATAGTCTTGTTTATTTCAAGGACATTTCTGTAATACAGAACAAAATTAAATTGAGAAGACCAGCCAAATTTTAAAGAAAATACTACTTAGTTTTGTGAACTGCATTCTTGAGTGGTGTAAGTGAAATGGCTACCGAGGGTGAAGCAAATACAATAAATGGGGAAGGTTGTCTTAGTCTTTAGACTTAGTCTTAGTCTTTACCAAATGTTTTCTTTCATCATTAAATACTGACCTAATCTAAGAGTAAAGTTAATGAAATCTGGTGAAATCTAACACACTTTACCAAAATGGCTTTAATGTTTCACTCAGCCTGACAAAACTTTAGACAGGCTGCTTTCTAAAACTTGACCCCTTTTCTTAAAGTATTTACTTTAGAAAACTTGTAATTGTCAATCCTTTTTCTGCCCCTTAGATGTGTAAATTTTTGTAAAACAAAACAAAAACACTCTTGTTAGTGTTGTAACTCAGGACTGTATTTTTCAAGCACCTGGGAGGCATCTTTGTGAAATATAAATTTCCGGGAAGGTAGCATCCCCATTTCCCAGTGTCTGTGGGAGGACAGCAGGCTCGCTTCTTGGGAGCATCTTAATCCATTTTGTAAAATTACCTTCTGTCATGAAGGTAGAAGAAAGTTTATTTTTCTTTTTGGCTAAAGCCCATTAGCAAACACAGGGGGCCTATGACCCTCCCTCCCTCCCCTAGTTCTTAAAAGCTCTCCTACCTTTTGCTTTAGCGGGGGACTAAAGCAAAAGTTTAGACTCAGTTCTGACCTTTCTCTCCTGTTGCACTAGGCTTGAATAAACTCTTCCTTGTCTGTTTAATTTTATCCAATTCAGTTTTTATTTGACATACACTAAGACAAAACGTATAAACATCAGAAAATCCAGAGGAAAAGCTCTCTTTAAGTTACAACATGTAGCATTAAAATTAGGTATAATAAAGCATTTTCATCTCATGGTGAAGACTGAGCACATTTTAAGCATATATATTTGCCTTTCTATTTAACTGAAAATTGCAATAAATGAAACGTTAAGATAACAGAAACAAAGAAACTACTACCAATGTAGGGAAGATAGTTACTGGGTCACAAGGGGGGTGCTAGTAAACAAGTTGTGAGAAAATTCATCAAATTTCATGAAGAGTGTAGATGGGAGAGGAATGTGGAAAATTCTAATGCTGAAATTCCTAGAAAATACTTTGAGCATGAATGCTGAAATGGTAGTGAATGCCTCAAGTAGAACACTGTTAGGCTCTGGGCTTCTATCAGAAATGCCTACAGAGAACTGAGCCCAGGAATTAGCATGTCTCCTAAGAGCAGTATTAAGCTATAATCTCTAAGTGTCAATTACAAAAGTGCTATTTATCATATTTCCCTGTGGGAGAAATGTGATAAATAACTTTCTCTTATAGACACTACAAACTCAGTTTTCTGTAATTATTCGTGCTCATGGGGATCTTTGTGCTCCAAAGTGTTCAGCTTTTAGATGCTGCCTTCTATGTAATTATGACCCATGCTTTCCATTTAACACCTCACATTGCTCCATCAAAAAAATCATGTACTTATTACACTTGCTCCCACAAAAATGCTCTCTTGTTATCCAATATCAGTCCACATTTTTTTTTTCTTTTTCAAAACTTAACTTGCCAGGGCAAATGCAAACTAAATATTAAAGGCTTAGTTCTTCTCTTTTTTCCTTAGAGCAATTGTTTTAGAAAATTGTAATATTGATTGATTTCTCTCATTGAAATGTATGTAAATATTTTTTAAGAGCTAAATAATCCTCTGGCCAGGACCCAGAGATGTCTTTTTCAGGAACCCAGGAACCAACTCAGAAATGTAATAATCAAGGAAGATACTGCCCCTGCCTTGCAGATTCTGCGGAAGGCTGGGGCCATAGCTTAGGTGGGCCGCTCCCTTCAAATTATAAAGCCACCTCTTGTCATTTAGTTATGGGAACATTATTTTTCCTTTGTATAAAGACAATTAACAAATTCAGATAGCTATCCCAATTACCAAGTGAATCTAGGATGAATATGTATGACAAATGGTGCTGTGAGTCCTCTTATTGGAGAACGAGTTGTTAATTATTTGAGAACATGTGTGTAATGAATAGGTTGTGTCTGCTTGGCTATACAAAAGGGTGAGATTTCTTTCTAATGTTCCAGTCTCTTAGTGAATTGCTTGTAATATGCATCCCATTCTGCTTATTCAATTGCCGGGAGCCGGTCCATCCTTGCTGCTTGACACAGTCGCTGCAGAGAAGAAACGTCTGCACAGCATATGTTTCAAGGGACCTGGCGTATATAGCATACTGTTCTTAATACGTTTGCTCCCCTTAGCGCTATGTGTTTTAACCAAGGTCACCTATCCGAGAAAGGTTGTTTCCCCAGGTAGGGATTTTCCCCTGAAGTTAGGGAGGAGATAAAACCCCTTAACTAAGTGCCAGGCGGGTAGTTAATCACTTTAAATAAGAACAATCACGCTTAAGCTACATAATCTTTACTCCCTGGAATGGAGATAAGAAACACCCTAACCTTTGTAATAGAAATTGACAGGATTAAAATCGGCTGGTATAAATACGGATGTAACAAGACAATAATCATCACATCCTCATCAGATCCTCATCAGATCCTCATCAGCTCCTCATCACATCATCATCACATCATCATCACATCATCATCAGATCCTAACCAGAACCTAGCCAGAGAACATGGCAAAAGATCCTGGACAGAACCTGGCTACAGAACTTCACTGGAGAACCTAGACAGAACATGGCAAAAGATCCTGGACAGAACCTGGCTACAGAGCTTCACTGGAGAACCTAGAAGAACCTGGATAGAACCTGGCTAAAGAACCTGGTGACTGAACCTGGCTGGAGAACTTGGAGAACCTTGGAGAACCTGGCTGGAGAACCTAGCGAGAGAACATGGCACCAGAACTTGGTTGGAGATCCTGACCAGAACTTTGCTGGAGATCCTAGCCAGAACTTCGCTGGAGATCCTGGAGGGAGAACATCGCCATGATGATCAACTGAACGCTGCCTCTGTGTCATTCCTTCTTCGCCGACTCCGTCCACACCTTTGGGGATCCCTGGACCCGTTGGGGTTGGACCCCAACATTCAATAATAGGGTTGTTTTATTTCTTTTCTGTCTTTGCAGAGAGTTTTTCAGGGTTGGCAGACAATTTTTGTTATTTCCCCAGTAACACCTCCTCTGGATTTGTTTAAGGTTTTATTTCCTGGACAAAATGTTTCTTCATGCACATTATATAAAATTCAGAAAATGTCACCACTCAATACAAATAGCAAAATCCTTCGTTGTCGGCATATGTGTATAGATTGAGAAACCATTGGTCCAGAAGAAGAAATTGGGAAGGACTCTTTTGCCAAGTGGTTATGAGATCATGGACTGAGTGAGTCACTAAATTTCAATCCATGTCCATGATCAGTGGTTCAGGAAGAGACAGCTAAACAGTGAAAACAATTAGAACCTTCCTCTTAATTTTTCTTTTTGCCACTATTAGGAATGATGCTATGGCCTTACATTTCAAAATCCATGAAACTACCAAGGACCCTTTGCCACCAGAGAGCCTAAGAGAGAAAGTTAAGGAGAGGGAAACAGTAGAGAAAGCAGAAGTAGCAAAAGAGATATTGAGAATTCTGATGACATCCTTGGGCTATTTCAGTCCAACTCATTAGACTGATAGACCCAGATTCTTTTAGCCATATTTGTAATGCTTTACCTTTTTATAAGGAAATACACTGTGATTTAATAACTAAAATTAATTTTAAATATAATCGAAAACAATACATTGTGACCAGTATAAACTTTGGGTACTCTTATTTGCCTTTGCTTACCAACCTTATCTTTGTGACACAAAAAGACCCTGAAGTCAAAGCTCAGAACACTAAAACACTTAATTAGTGAGATAAAATTAACCCAAAACATTTGTATTAGATTATTTTGAAGAAATGCTTTTTATAATGCAAAATTAAAATATTGATATTAGTTTGCTTGTTTTTTTTTACCTTTTAGCATTTTAAGAAGCAATTACTTTCATTATAATTTTATAGTAACGTATTTATTTTTAAATGTGTACGTGTAAGTAATGAAAATCTCAAATATGCTGCTTAAATAAAGATATCAAGGGACATTTTATCTGGTCCTCAGGACAAACAAATCTTCTCTTAATGATAAAGCCTTGTCTTTGAGATCAAAGTCAGTCTCCCACAATTAAAGAGTAAATGTTATAGTGTAATTTGCAAAGTCATTTTTAAGTTAAAAATATTTGAGTAATATGTCCTTCCTTCTCTTTCTAAATGCATTGGCCATATTTTTAATGCTTGTTTTCTCCAGTTTATAACCTAAATTGCAGAGATCCTATATTTTTCTTTTTTACATTTATGAAACAAGTTGAGAAACAATTCTCATCCTGTTACATTTGCTCTGTAAAAGGCAAAAAGTGCCCAGCTGGCATGGCTCACTGGTTGAGCATCAACCTATGAACCGGGAGGTCATGGTTCTATTCCCAGTCAGGCACCTGGGGGGGGGGGGGGGGAAGGGGGCAAAAAGTGTAAGATCCAAATTGGTGCAGAGTAGGTGGAAGCTACATTCATATCCTCTCTGGACTAAACTAGAATAACACTAAGTTATAGACCAATTATCCTGAATAACCAACTGAAGACAAGCTGAAGAGATGTCTTATGCCCAAGGATTTACAGAAGAAGCCAAATTGAGACTGGTAGGAAGGGCAGAGATGTGAAAAGGGCTGGCCCCACTCCAATGAGTAGAGATTGAGGTTCTGGAGGGATATCTCAGCTGCAGGAGCTTCCCCCTGAGAAGTGTGGGGTCTCAACACCAAGCTGGGCTCCCCAGCCCAGAGCATCAGAGCCAGGAAGAGGCACCCACTCACATAACATCAGGCTGTGAAAAAACAGTGTGAGTTCTGACTGCCAGGGAGAGACAGGAGTCCATTAGAGACAAAGGCACCCTCTTAAAGGGCCAATGCACAAAATTTTGTTTCACAGCCACTCACCCTGGGTGAAAGAAGACTAGAGTCATGTGAGGAGAGTCTGAAGTTTGTGGCTCTAGCTAAAACAGACCTGTCACCCAAGATCCCCTGTGTGTCATTCTCCCCATACCCACAGATCCCATCTGTCCTAGATGGGATCATTACTCTCATGCGTAAACAGCCCTGAGGGAAAGCAATTAGCTACACCCTCTGGACCCCCTTTCACCCCATCCTGTGCAGCTTACACCCTGATGAGGAGTCGGCTGTCTTGGCCAGGGTGTAGAGGTCTGGACAGACTCATGGGTTGTCAGTGACTGAGTTGTGTGGCTTTGAGGTGGGAGCCCCCCCCCACCCCCACCCCCCGCACTACCCTATGAACCTGACTGGCACTTCCCCCTCACAGAAGATCCACTGGCCCTACACACAGGACTTCCAACAGCCCTACTACCTGACTCCTAGTGGCTCCACCCTGCCAAGTTTGGGGCAAAACATGGGTCAGAGTAAGTTTTTTTGTTTCTAGGGCAAGGGCCACATCCCCCACTTTCCCCGAAGCCTGGCTGACACATCCCCATCACAAGAGATCCACTATCCCCATCCTCCTGACTCTCTATGGCCACACCTTACTGAGCTTCATTTCCTCCAGGCAGAACCTGGGACAAACTGAGTTTTGTGGCTCTGGGACTGGGCCCATTTTTCCTTAGCATGCCCAACTAGAGTAGATGCCCAACTAGAGTAGAGTCCCCCCTTCATGAGGCCAAATATTGGTCTGTATGGGCCGGATAAACTCTGCTGGCCCTGAGAAACTGCCCCAATACAAAAGTGTGTGAGGACCCAGAGGAAGATAGCTAGACTTGATATACCCAGGAACTTTTGCTGAGTGGCTTTAAACCCAGCACTGGCACAGAGTTTGAACATTTACCAACCTGATGAACACCACATGCCCCTACTTGGTGACTCACTGAGAATATACCACGTGCAACTCAAGTCCCACAAGAGGCTCTTTCAGAGCTTGAGCCTAACAGGCAGCCAACAGGTGGAGGCACGCAGAGGCAGATCTCAGCGTGCTTTGGAACTTTGGCTGACCTGCCCCTGGCCAAATGCTGGTAAAAGCCAACCTTGGTGCCTAGCTCGATCCTTCCCATGAACACCCGAGCCCAGCAGAGGAGACCACAAACTCTGGATCACTTGTAGCTCTCACTGAATGGGAGAACATATTTGCCAGTGATACATCAGATAAGGGTTTAATATCCAAAACTTATAAAGAACTTACAAAACTCAACACACACACACACACAAATCCAATTAAAAAATAGGCACTAGTCCTGAATAGACACTTCTCAAAAGAGGATATACAGATGGCCATTAGGCATGTGAAAAGATGCTCAAAGTCACTAATCATCAGAGAAATCACCTCATACATTCAGAATGGCTATTATCGATAAATCAACCAACAAGAGTTGGCAAAGATGTGGAGAAACAGGAACCGTGGTGCACTGTTGGTGGACATGCAGGTTGGTACAATCACTATGGAAAAAAGTATGGAGGCTCTGGCAGGTAGTTTAGTTGGGTGAAGCATTATCCCAAAACTCAAGTTTGTGGATTTAATCTCTGATCAGCGCACATAAAAGTATCATCCAATGAATGTATAAATAAGTGAAACAACAAGTTGATATTTCTCTCTCTCTCTCCCTCCCTCTCTCCTCCTCCTTCCTCTCACTCTCTAAAATCAATATTTTAAAAAAGCAATTAAAATGAAAGAAAACAGTATTGAGTTTCCTCAAAAAATTAAAAATGGGTCTGGCTGGTGTGGGTCAGTGGTTGGGTGTCAACCTGTAGGCAAAGGGGGGTCAGGGTTTGGTTCCCGATTGGGACACATGCCCAGGAGGTGGGCTTGGTCCCCAGTGAGGGACATGCAGTAGGCAGCTAATTGATGATTCTTTCTTATCATTAATGTTTCTATCACTCTCTCCCTCTCCCTTCCTTTCTGAAATCAATAAAATATTTAGGGAGAAAAACATTAAAATGAAACTGCCTTATGACCCAGTGTTTCCACCTCTGGGAATACATCTAAAGAAACCCCAAATGCTAATTTAAAAGAATATAGTGTGTCCCCCAAAAATGTACAGATGCTTTAACAGCTAATAGCTCAATTTTGAAAATGAAATGTATTTTAATAAACACTGCCTTTATAATTATTCAAAATGTATGTATTCATTTTTGGGATACCCTACATATGCATGCCTATGTTTATTTCAGTGTTATTTATAGTAGCCAAGATTTGGACATAGCCCAAGTGCCTATCAGTAGATGGGTGGATAAAAAACTGAGGTATATTTACACAACGGAATACTATTTGGCCATAAAAAAGAAGTGAATCTTACTCTTTGCGACAGCATGGATTGCCTGGAGAGCATTATGCTAAGTGAAATAAGCCAGTCAGAGAAAGACAAGTACCATGTAACCTCACTCATATGTGGAATCTAATAAACAAAATAAACTAACAAATAAAATAGGAACAGATTCATAGATAAAGAACAGACTGAAAACGGTCAAAGCAGAGGAAGGTGTAGCAGGGCTGGGTGAAAAAGGGGAAGAGATTAAGCAAAAAAAGAAAAAAAAGAAAAGAACCTCATAGAGTCGAAGGTATGGTGATTCCAAGAGGTAAAGGGGTGTCGAGGGAGAAAGAAGAGGGTATGTAAGGGGGATGAATTGTGATGGAAGGAGACAATGACTTTGTGTGGTGAATACACAGTACAATATAGAAATTATGTATTATAGAATTGTACACCTGAAACCTATATAATTTTATTAACCAAAATTCACCCCCAAGAAATTCAATGAAAAATTAAATTAAAATTATAAAAAAATAATAAAATAAAAACCAAAAGGTGTAATTTAGAGATTGTATTTTATTGCTGTTAGGCTGTTATAAAACAAATTAATTTTTATATTTTTATGTTTTATATTTTTCTCCCCCCAAATAGATATGGGGTAAAATCTCATTGTAATGATATAATATCCTATCTTCTCCCAAAGTGTTCCTATTTTATATACTTTAATAAAAAAATATATCAGGTTTAAAATAACTTCACTATAATATGAGCATATACTGATATTCATATAAATCCATATGGATATATAATTCACATAATAAATTACAATACATTATATAAAATATGTCATATATATATATATATATATATATATATATATATATCTTTTTTTTTTCCTTTGGATCATCAAGAATCTATTTGGTCTACCACTCCAATTGGCTAGTGACAATACGGTTTTAAGAGTTGTATCTAGTTCCAGAATGGGTCTGTTGAGTTAAGCCAGAGGTTAAAAAACTTTTCTGTGTGTAAAGGGCCAATTAGTAAATATTTTAGGCTTTGCTAACCAAATGACATAATGAAGGATATTACTTAGGTACTTATATAAAGAGGAAAGATACATTTCCACATATTTTATATTGCCAAAATTAAAAACTTTATTTATGAAGCCTGAACTCTGAATTTTATATACTTTTCATTAGTAAAAAATACTATTCTCTTTTGTTTTTTAAAATATTTCAAAATATAAAAACAATTCTTAAGTCCTGGGAAGTACCAAAGCAAACGGTGGGCTAGAATTGGCCTGAGGCTGGAGTTTTCCGACTCCTGGGTTAATGAAATCTCAAATCTCAACCCCTTCCCTCTTACTTTTTGGTTGCTGAGGGCTTCAGGAATCCAGGCTTAAACTGATCAACAGGGTTTTAAATTTTACTCAAATATGTAGACTTCCTTGTTCACCTCCCATTTTAGTCACAATAGCTCCCTCTTTTTTTCACTATTTGGGTGTTTTGTCCATTTTAAGCTATTGTGACTAAAATATTAATTCTCATTATATGCATGAGGATTAACACTGAATTTTATGTTTTAGATACACAACACACTATGGTTTATCTAGATAACACCACATGTCAATCTTCTGCTTCTTCCTTTCACTCAAGACCAACATATAATTCTGCCTCCTTCATTTCCCTCTCCAAGGGCTTCCTTTACTTGTTTCTCATACTATATACCTGTCTTTACACTTACTTGTAAAAAAGAAAATCCCTCTCTTTAAAGTAGAGCTTGTCATTTTATAAAATAAACTAGAGGACGGATGCATGAAAATTTGTGCAAGAGTAGGCCTTCCTTTTCCCAGCTGCCAGCACAGGTTTTCCTCTGGCACCCAGGACCTGGGCTGGCTTCCCCCGGTCCCGGCTTCATCAGGAAGGACATCTGGAATGATATCCAGTCTAATTAGCATATTACCCTTTTGTTATTATGGATTAAAGGGTAGGGCTATATGGCCACAAAACATTGAGTAGATGATGAAATGGCATAACTTATGCTCATATTATAGAAATTACTGCCATGTTTTCTCTCTGAACTTCTGGGGAAAAAAAAAAAGAAAGAAAGAAAAAGAAAAATGCAAACATTGCAATTTTCTCACTAGGCCCTCAGGCAACTGTATTAGCAATTGCTTGCTAGCACACCAACTCTAAGTAGACAAAACAGGGAAAGAGAATTAAGACTTTGATGCAGAGGAATACTAAGTGCATCAGAGGAATCTGAATACAAAAAGAAGTAAGGTAATGAATTATTTATATGCTACTTGCTAAAGACCACCTCATAAGGTAATTGTTTTGGAAGGAAAACCATTCTTTATCAATATGTTTTAAATAAAGAAGCAAAGATGCTTTAGTGGGTGTCTGTATATGAAAAAGACTGATTGTTAATCTTTTCTGAGTTCATTATCAAAATTACTACCTTTGTTTTTAGCACCTGAGGCTGATATTAACTACAGAAGCTGGAATTAATAGCCTTTCATGATTAGAAACATCAAAAGAGATGCGTAATCTTAAAACTGAGCAACATTTACCATCCGAGAAGCCTCGTTCAGAAATGACCCCGAAATCCTAGAATGAGATAGCGTGGGCAGAAAATCAGGCTCCAAGTTGAACATGCTGTGTGACAATGTTACCTTTCAAATGACTTAATTTGTGCATCTCTGATGTAATGGATATGTTTAGAGAATAATTGAGATAAATTATGTGTTTACAGTTCCCACATACCACATAATATTTGTTCAATAAATCATCATTATATACTTAGAGCTATTCTAGATTCTGAGTGTTCCTACTTTCTGAATTTTAGAAAGAACAAAACAATATCAAGAAAAATAGGCATTCATAATAAAAATGTCTTTCATTTTACAACCATGGTTGGAATTACCAGAAAAGTCTAAGCATACAAGCAACCTCCTCTAAAAATCACTCCACCATCATAACATGATAGTTTGGGGAAATAATTATAAATAAAGCCACATATTTTTATTTAAATCAAGATTAAACTCATTTTAAATTGCAACAAATGCCTAACATAGGGAGAAATTTAGGTGAAGGAATCATTATACTAAACTAGCTTCTATATATCTTCTTAGATTTGAAAATAATAGTTATTTATACTTTACTGAAAAGTTCATAAGCATAGGGAAAAGATCATTAATTAAGGAAATGAAATGATCTTCATAAATTTTAACTCACATTTTTCAGTTCCTCATTTGTAAATTATTTTAATATATCATTCGTTTGCCAAATTATTATGCTGAAAATATTGTGTTCATTTAGTGAATGGTTCTCCATGACACCCTGTTGTACGATGATTCTTCTTGCATATATGACAGCTTTCCTCAATAATTTACCACCATTGTCACTTCAACTTCTCACTTGTTATCACTACCAAGAGGCATTTAAACTGTTTATTGGAGCAGAATAATTCTTCTTAGGAAGAAACACTCCTTGATTTCCATATCTAAAATATAAAGTTTATTATGTCATAGTTCAACATTTTATATCTCAATTGCAGAAAGGCCTGTTTTTTATTGCAAGGTGTTTCTGACAATTTAAGGAAAAGACAATTTAATCTTTTGGAGAATAATTTTTAGGTAAACAACTTTAAACAGGGGTGACAGAGAGTTGTCTAATACTGTAGTGTACAATTCATCATAATATTAGGGACATGTTTAGAAATATATTCAACATACTAAGTGTAATATTTTTGTTATATTTCAAACCAAATTTAACATAAATGTGTAAAATGTAAGAATTAATAGTATTTTACCATTTGTATGTTTTTGTTTATATAAAAGCATGTTTTGACAATTTAATTTTACAAATTACAATGTACCACTCAACATTAAGACAGTAGACACTAAGACAAGGCCAATACTAGGGAACCTTGACCTTTGTGATTCCTCGTCTAGGTATCTACAAATGTTAACTCTGTGCTTTTGGGTAGATTAATGCTGGTGCAGAGTGCATCCTACTGATAAATTCACAGAATGACTTTAGCAGTTAAATGCGCTGTTTCTGATTTTCATGGTTTGTGCCAATTCATTTGTGTGTTTTTTTTAAATGCCATTAAAAATAAATTGTTACATATCTGTCTGCAGAACAAATAAGAAAAAGTAGAAAACCTGTAGGTTACAATATTAGAGATGCTTGATGTTGATTTTTAGAAAGATAAAATAAATATGTAAATTTATATTTTAATTACTTTGAAGAATTTTCTATAATGTTGGCAGGGTTTTTCCTGATATTGAAACATACAAATTCAAACCTTTCTTGAAATATATAACTGGATTATGCAGCCAAAAAAGGGAAAACAACATATAAAAAATTATTTATATTTTAAAATATCTTTGTGTCCCTGCATATTTATGGTTAAAAACTATTTGGCATTAGTCTGCTATTCTTAGGTCATATTTGGCACTGATTTTGAATTGTGATATAAAAGGTTCTGGGTCACTAGAGTAGGAACAGCCACTTAGGAGAAAAGGAAAAAAAAAAATAGATTTAAGGAGCAGGGCTAATGGAGTTATGCTATTTTGGCAGAAAATCCTGACAGTAATAGAACTGGACTACATACTTAAAAATAGCATTCAGTAAGAAAAGCTTAGTGTTAGCTCAAAGTAGTTAGAAATATCAGAAATATTGGCATGGACAGTTGTGTGAAAAAATGTCAGATTACCATTTAAAGAAGATTTAGGGTAACTAAGTAAAAGTTTGTGTAAATCAGGACACAATTGGTGCCGCTTATGACCTCTGTGACCTTGAAGAAGTTTGTTAATCTTACTACTCTCAGCTGCCTCACAAGTCAAGTGAGAATTGCGTGAGTATATAAATATGGTGCTCAAAAGAGCAGGTACTCTATGAATTAAAACCATTATTCTCACTGGAAAATAGGCTACTTGTTTATTCAAATATTCTGGCTAACAGAGAACTATCACATAGAACATGCACAGAATTCATTTTAATGCAACATACTTTAAATGAAAAATCACAAAATGAATTAGGAAAAGAGCACATTTAGAAATGTTATGTTCCCATTCAAAATAACCATTTATTAATATACATTACCATTTTACTCTAGGAATTAAGATGTTTTATCTAATCATTTTATGCTCTATTTGTGACTAAATAGTATTTTTTCATGTTTAATAAAGTATTAAATTCTTTCATGTCTTAATCCCTCTTTGAAAATATGTCAATTTGATCAATATGTGCACTAACTATTCTGTACATATTATTTCAAAATCCAGTTAGTAGGTAGAATGTACAGACACATTCTCTGATTAATGTCCTGTGTTCATTAGAATTCCTGCTGGAATATAAGCTACTTGTAGTCAGCCACTGGGTCTACATTATATTTTTGTATGATCCATGATATGACACAATTTTAAAATTTAATAAATAATTGAAAATCTGTTACTCAATATATGAATATACACTTATATCTTCAAATTGTGATCAAATCAGGTTAAATGTGAACTACAATCTTCCCTTTCTCTGGTATTTTTTATTGATAACTGACTTGAACTTTTCTATCTACCATTGGAAAATATGCAAGTGCCAGAGGTGTATCTGGGAGGCAATACACATAGAGAACCAAGCAACAAGGAATCTGAAGCTTGTCCCAATTTTGTTAAATTCTGGAGTTGAGATGCCAACAGCTAGGACTGATGAGATCTTTACTTCAAATCTCTGGAAGGACATTCTTAAAGAATATGAGAGTTTGTTCTGAGCCAAGAAAGAGTGCAGCAGAAGGGCAAGATCCAAATATCTTTCAGGTGGGTAGTATTTTTTCCTCAGAGAGAAGTTGAAGTTATTTACACTTTTCTTTTATAGAGAGCCATGAATCATTATAACTGACAGTCCTGGACTCACCAACAGAGCTCTTCTACAAGAAGCCTTTGGATATAATATAGAAGAAACTGGGGCAGCAGATCACTGAATCATGGGGCTTATTTCTGAAGATCGAAGCTAATACAAAGATACAGCTTCTGGGAATGGAAATGGTCTTCAAGAGATAAAGTATAATTATAGGGAGCTCTTTTCACAGGAAGAGCAGAGAGATCTTTAGTCCATCGTACCATTAGCATGCAAGGCTCTTTAGAGAGGAAAAGACAATCAGATCCTCACTTTCCAGACCATACCCAGAACAAAGAACATTGATATTTCTTATTGAAAAAGGAGAATGAAATATCATAGTAAAGAAATTGAGAGAGAGAGAGAGAGAGAGAGAGAGAGAGAGAGAGAGAATGATGTAGAAACTGTAGGTAAGAGCCAGAGGCAGCTATAGAGCCCTTTAATCAAAACTTATTTTCTGATTTCAGTAAAGAACTCAAGAAGATAAATGAGTTGAGAAGGAGCTAAAAACCCAGTGACCTGAATACATAGGTGGCATATCCCAGATCGTAACCAAAGACCTCATAAATAGATCCTAATCTTATCAGGAATAATCATCCTTTCACTTCCATGAGACACAGCGTTAATATTTCAATGATTCTTTGTACAAAAATAAATCTGTTTCCAAACCCTGCCATAATCAGAATTTTAAGTTTACTATTATTCCCCTACAAACTTCTTAATTATAGTCTATTCTTATGAAATTATGACACATGTAACTTAAACACATACACACACACACACACACACACACACACACACTATACTTTTTTAATTGAATTGGCTGATAGGCTTGTCTGTATGCTCTGCTTAGCTAGAGCCTTTAACAATGAAGCTTTTTACATTTACTTTCTATAAGTTTAACATAAAAACAATACATGTTGTTTGATATATCTTTAATTTTGACTCAACTCCTTATGTCTCCAGGTGGCATCCACTAAATTTTCAATTACTGTAATAACATTAATTATCATTCAAGTGTATATTTTATTTTAATGCACAAAAATAAAGTTAATCCTTTTAAATGATAGCATTTGGTTGGCCTTTATCTTTTTTAAAAAATCCATCCACCATTTGGATTTACACTATATTTGTGCTTTAATATCTCCTCTTCTTTAACCCATCAGTAAAGAATGGTGGGAGATTGTTTCTATGATAATAATCAGGTCTGTGTGTCCATGGCTATAATATACATTTTTATTTTTTATACATCTAATCATTTGAAAAATATTATTGCCTCTAAGCCTGAACTCAAAATTGACAATCATTTCTTTTTTTTAATCCTCCTCTCAGGACACTCTTACAGTGAGGAAGAGAGAGAAACATCAATGTGTGAGAGATTGTACGTTCCCAGAAGGATCGAACCCATAACCCAGGTATGTGCTCTTATCAGGAATTTAACTGGCCATCTTTTGGTGCACGGAGTGATGCTTATCTGGCTGGGCAACGATCATCATCTTTTTCTCTAGCTTAAAACACATATTTTGAATGTGCTCTTTTCAATGATATTTTTTACTGTTAAAGCCCTTATATCGAGGTTGTTTTTGCCAATATTCTCCATTTTCTTTTTCTGAGTACATAATTCAAACAGTCATAAAAAATCCACCAATCTATTAATCTATTTTTCTCCATTTTTAAATTAAAATGCATTATTATTTTGGATGGTTAAGAACTCAGTAGATAAAATTTCAGATAAAATTTCCAATTGGGGAAAAAAAAGTAAAATCATACATTTGATTTAGTCAAGACATTTCTTTAAAATAAGTATTTATTGAAATACTCTGTTGACAAGGAAAAACATCACCAAATGTCTGTATTACTTTGTTGTCAAGTTTCTGGAAACCTTAAACTTAACCAACTTTGATTTGAATCATAACAAATCTAAATATTTGAATACCACATGTCATACTAGACCATGGTAAATCAGTGATTTCTGAACATGAAACAGTTTGTAAATCATTTAAATGAATGTTTTTATACCAGTATATATAGTTCACCTACAGCCCTTCTATATTTTTATTCTTATGAAAATGTGAGAATTTTTCTCAACTTAATTAGTGAATATAATCAGTTGGTAGTCAGACTGTTTGTTATTTTTTATGCATACATATTCATATACTAAAAGAGGATTGAAAATGATTCATTTAAATTAGTAATGTTAGCATTTCTCTCCTTTTGTAATTCAATTCTAGAACTAATCCAGAAATGTTATACTTGTGTGTATGTTTGCATTCTCTATTTTATTTAAGCAATACTTTTGAGCATCCACTATGTCTTAGAAACTGTTTTTAGTATTAAGGCCTATAAAAATAACATGTTTTTAAGTGGTTCCACAGGCTGCCTTAAAGAGTTCCTAGTGTATAGTACAGTGCTCTTCAAACTTGATATTGGTATTACCTGAAAAGACATAGACTACTTATGCATGGGTTCCACTCCCAGTGCCCAGGATTCTGATAGAATTGGGATGGATACGGTCTAAACTTCAAGCTTTTTAAAATATCTAGGTGTTTCTGATGTGCAGTTAGGATGTAGAACCACTGATAATGAAAGATATGTAACTGATACAGAGCTCTAATGGAAGTAATTACATTTGACAAACTTGACAATTTCTTCCGACAGAATTGAAAAAGACTTCACCAAAGTGGCTGATTGAATCTTGAGAGAGAGCTAGTCTCCATTAGTCAGCTTTCAGAGTAACTCTGGAATGATATTCTAGGGATATTAGTGAGAGGGGATTATAAGTGCATTAAAAGGAATGATGGGCTGAGTGTGCTGGAACAGACTGTGTGTACTTGAACAGAGGGAACACATGAAGCTGGAAAATTAGGTTAAAACCAGATAATGGATTCATATCAGAGTATCCTGTAGGTAAAAGGGGTGTCATTTTACATATTTTTTTTATAGCTTGTCATATTAAAAGTAGCTTGTTATATTTATACTAGAGGCCCAGTGCACGAATTCATACACCAGTGGGGTCCCTCGGCCTGGCAGTATTGGGCTGAAACCAGCTCTCTGACATCCCCTGAGGGGTCCCAGATTGCAAGAGGGCACAGGCCAGGCCGGGGGACCCCACCAGTGCACAATCGGGGCTGGAGAGGGACTGCAGGAGGACTCCAGGTCATGTCCAGCTCATCTCACTCAATCCTGATCAGCCAGATCCCAGCAGCAAGCTCACACCGGTCGGAGCATCTGCCCCTCGGTGGTCAATGCATGTCATAGCGAGCGGTTGAGTGGCCTTAGCATATCATTATGCTTTGATTGGTTGAACGGCTGACTGGATGACTGGACACTTAGCATATTATGCTTTTATTATATAGGATATTTTATTTTAATAATATAGAATGTGGGATGGAGGAGAATGGGGTAAAAACAGTTAGCTCACCTGAAAGGAGGTGCTAATTGCCTAAGTATGGTCAGGGACAAAAATGTTTCAGAAAATAGACTGTCCATTGGTTTAATAGCAAAGCATTTATTAAAGGACTATGATTTCTCAGTAACATAACTGGATGTATGCCAGTGAATAAAACACAGGATTTACTAATAAGAAACGTACTGTATAATAGGAGAGATACACTCCTTCAGAGCTGTGTCAATAATTCTATGTGAGTTCCTAATGGGTAGTACATTTTTAAGCTCTCTAAAAATATTCAGAGCTACTGGTTGAAATAGAGGGCAGTGGAAATGTTTTAGCCAATACTATCCAATGCTTGTTTATATTCTTAACCTCTTACATGTTATGTTGACCAATTTGTTTGCTTTCAGATCCATTTGCAGTGCTTTCTTGCTCTACTCTGTATTACAGTGGAATGCCCACTGAAAACCTTTGCATCTAGACTGGCCTTAGTGTTTGCTTTAAATTGTAGAATATGGAGGAAGTGATTCTTTGTTTATAGTATTTAAAAGGCTGTAAGGATGTCCAGTTCATTCTTCTAGAGTGAGAGGCCATGGAAAATGAGACACCATGAGGAGGCAGAGAACATGCGAAGCCATAGCCTGCAGTCAACATCAAGGTCCCAGATATATGAGAAGTTACCTGAATGTGACTGAATCCATGACTCAGTTGACACCATATAGAATAGAACAGCATGTTCAAACGATAGGATGATAACAAATAACCAATTGTTGTTTTTAAGCCACAACATTTAGAGATAGCCTGCTATATGGCAATAAAAAAATGAAACATCACCAAATATGGATTTCACTTTTTTCATATACATAGAACACATTCACTGCCTCTGAGAGATAAAACACCCCATCCAATCATTGCCTCCTGCTGAAAGTCAGATTCCAGATAATACAGAATACTCTCCATCTTGTCTTTACATACCTCCTTGTAGTTCAGCATTGTTCTTTAAGGCTTACATATGCCACTAGTTTAGTACTAGTGTGCTGTTTTTTTCTCTATTCTACTTTAGCATGGCCTATTAAATTTTATTAAAAGTGTGAGTCACATGACCCACAGAATTTATTTCATGATCCACTAATATTAGATCATAGAACACAGGTTGAAAAACACTGCATAACACTACACTGCCTCTGATTTGTTAAGCTTTGCATGTGTCTGGGAAGGAAAAGTAAAGAGCATATAGTCATCAAAGAACTATAAAACATGCCATTCATACTTTTTTTTTTTAAAGAAGGTGTGACACAATTATATTTTTAAAGGTTTTTAATAAGGATTCCTTCCCTTGAACCTCTTGTAATCGAATAATCACACCTCTGGAAGTTAAGTTAATCAAGGTGTTATGGTAGCAAGAAGAGAAGGATTTTATGAAGGGAAATGGCCTGAACAATAATAATATTTTTAATAGAATGCATCATTTAAGGTAATATAAAAATGATGTGATTAATCTGAAACTCTCTGCACACCATGCTGAGCTACACCAGTACTTTCTGCATAAGAGAGTCAACATCATCACACCCCCTTGTTATTGCTATCATGATGATTTATGTACTGGAACCTGCTAGGCTTAGCTTGCTGTTTTTGCTTTGCAAAAGGGAGTGCTACGAATCATTTAAAATACTTGGAAATGTATTTTATAATAAATGGTTGCCTTAATTTTTTCCTATATACTGAAGAGGAAAGTGATAGAAATTTAAACTTATACTAAGTTTCAAAAATATTGGGGTAAAGGACATTTCAAGTGAGTTAGTGGAAATGAGGACTGAACTACATGTTCTATTTGCAATCTGCTTGATGTATGTGGAGATTTATTTTCATTATGACCCCTCAAACTGACTTCTTTTAGCTTACACCCATATTTTTCATCAAGTCCTCTCCATTTACATGAGACCTATATAACATTTTAAAAAACCATTGTTATTAGGGAATTTAATTAATTCTTTCTATGAAACATCAAATGCATTAAATACTTAATTTACTTATTTAATTTGGAATAGTTTGATTTTATTATTTTTGCAAAATTCTGACAGATATGATCTGGGATACTTGTTAATCCTGAATGCCTTTCTAAATTATTTCAAAATAGAAATATATTATGATTTATAATGAAATTCAGCTAAAGGTATAGTTCTTAATCTGGGTACTATATAGAATACAGAAATTGCATCATCATTATCTCCAGGCGAATAACCAGATTCTGGTCTCAGAAGAATCTTAGGGAAGTATAGGTTCTATTCTGTGAGGAAATAAAACACACAGATGATAAATAGTGAATAGTAATAGTGAACGTTTTCTTCAAACGAAATCTTATATGGAAGTCCAAAATGTAAAGGAGAGATAAGTGACATTATTATGGCTGTAATTATCATGGAGGACAGAGACCCACTAGCACAGCTGATCCCTGGCCACTCAGGGCAACCTCTATTGATGAGATTCAGTAAAGTCAATTTATACTCCTTAACCCCTATTATGCCTTTTAGCCTATGAGTAAAAAGGTAGTTTTATCTCTACACTGTTGGTGACTGTATTGAAGTTTATGATAGAAAAATTCATTTTTTATAAATGTTTTATGTTGTACATAGAAATAAATATACTAAGTAGTTAATGTAAGCTGTGAAGATAATATTATTCCTAATTATAATTATTATCAGTGTGCATCTTCATTTACTCAAGCCATCTTTTATGTTATGATGTAAAGTTTTCATAAAGTCTGAAATTGCTCTTAAATTTATTCCTAGATACTTTAAAGTTTGTATGATAATAATTATTATTATATCACTTATTTTCAGGATATTGGCAGTCCTTTGCATGCATTACATTATATAATTGCCAAAATATCCCTGTGAACCCTCATGATCTTTAGTTTATTAATGGTGTACCTGGGGTAGAGAGAGGCAAAGTAAATTGCCCAATGATAACTGGTTATCAAATGACAAAGTCTAATTTTAAGCCTGTATTAATCTGATTTTAAAATGTATGCTCTTAATGGCAATACTGTATTTAACTTCTCTAAATTTCTATTTCCTCAATGGAAAAAGCAGTGCATCAAGTTTATAGAAGGAAACAAATGAGATTATGTACCCATAGTAAGTTGTTAAATCAAATTAGTAACAATATAGAAGTCATTTCCATTTGATACTCTTGACTGTGGTATGTTCAGTTTTAGTAGATACTGCAAGAGTTCTTTAAAGTTCTTTAAATTATACTTTATAACCCCACTCACAAAGTAATAGGGTTCCCATTTCTCCACATTCTCACTAACTTGATATATTTTGTATTTTAATTTTTAGCCTTCTCATGGTTGTGTAGTACTATACCTGTGTAGTTTTGTTGTTGTTAATCTTTTTTATTAAAATTTTTTAAATATATATTTTATTGATTTTTTACAGAGAGGAAGGGAGAGGGATAGAGAGCTAGAAACATCAATGAGAGAGAAGCATCGACCAGCTGCCTCCCGCACACTCCCCACTGGGGACGTGCCCGCAACCAAGGCACATGCCCTTGACCGGAATCGAACCCAGGACCCCTCAGTCCCCAGGCTGACGCTCTATCCAGTGAGCCAAACCGTGTAGGGCTCACTTTACCTGAGGATATTTTTTCTATTGGTTTTTAGAGAGAGAGGACGAAGGGAAGAGAGAGAGACAGAGAGAGAGGAGAGAGGTGAGAGACACATCATTTGGTTGCCTCCTGACCTTGCTCCCACCAGGGCCCAGAATAGAACCTACAACACAGGTACATGCCCTTGAATGGGAATTGAACCCAAGACCCTTGGGTGCAAACCAGCATTCTAAACACAGAGCAACACTGGCCAGGGCATATATCTCTGTGGTTTTAATTTTCATTTGCCTGATAAGCAATGGCAATTAAATACCTTTCCTTCTGCTTTTTGCTTATTGTATATTTGAATACCCTCTTTTTGTGAAAGGCCTGTTCACATTTTTAAAATATTTTCACTAACTTGAATTGTTTGTCTTTTTCTTATTAATTTGTAAGAATTCTTAATAGTCTGGTCATAAGATTCTTGTCAGGTATAACCATGTGGGAACAGAATACACACATTCTTCTCACTCCTACCAAATTTTAATGTGAAATAAGAAAAAATAAAACATTTATTGATTTAATTTTTATTGTGTTTATTTTGTTTTAACAGCAGTAAGCCTGAAACTTATTAGTATGCTGCAGACAGATAATATTTTTAGACAGAAATGCCACATGTTGATTGTCCACATCATTGCTTTCATATAGGTCTCTGCTTCCCACGTCACTGTACTTACGCATTTTGCTTATTTATTCATCTAAGTTCCTTAATATATTAATATCCTCAGAGTAATTTGCTTTATTTTAGTGTCTCAGCTACTGTCTAAATATTGGTCTGCTTAGTTAATTAAATTCTCTGAAATTTTGCGGTATATAAGGTATATATCCCTAACTTTCTATTATGAGGACTTTTTTCTCTTTAATTATTTTATACTTCTTTTTAATAGGCATTCAGGAAGGAATAAGATATTTCTGAAGTATCATTTTGTCTACAAAACTTTCTGATCCTGACTTTCTTATGTCATTCATATTATTTTTCTCTATGCATTCTTTATTCAAAAATATTAAATACTTTCTAGTTCCTGTTGCCAACCAGAAATATCAATTTACTAGAGGCCCGGTGCACAAAAATTTGTGCACTGGAGAGGGTGGTCCCTCAGCCCAGCTTGCCCCCTATCACATACTGGGAGCCCTCAGGGGATGTCCTACTCCCTGCTCCCTGCTCCCCTTGGGGAATGGGTCTAAGCCACAGTCTGGCCTCCCTTTGTGGGAGGCGACCAGGCTGATCAGGGGAAGGCACCGGCCTCATCACCCCACTGTTGCAGCCACTGCCAGTCACCGCAGCCAGCAAGGTGTTTTCATCAACACGGACTCCAGTCCCTTCACCATGAAAAAATGACAACTTTCCTTAGGCATTTTCAAGATGTGTCTTTCATAGGATATGACCTTTCCTTCTTCCTTCCTTCCTTTCTTTTTCTTTCTTTCTTTCTTCCTTCCTTTCTTTCTTTCTTTCTTTCTTTCTTTCTTTCTTTCTTTCTTTCTTTCTTTCTTTCTTTCTTTCCTTCTTCTCTCTCATTGATGTTTCTAGCTCTCTATCCCTATGGTTGTAAGCTTGACCTTGTAGTGCGATCCTGTAGTGCGATCCTGCAGTCCTAGGTTGCTAAGGGATGTGGGCTTCGGGGGGTGCAGCAAGTGCTGCCTAAACAAAGCTTGATAGAGTTCAGAGAATGGCAACAACAGGAAAGAAGGAGATTTGAAACTTGCAAGAACATTTTAAACATCTTGCCCTTGTTTTGCTGTGTGTGATCTGACTATAAAATAAAGCTTCTGCTTACAGGCAGCATCACTGTTTCCTCATCCAGGCAGTGATCCACCTGGTCCCAACTGTATTTTCTTGTCTGTTTTCTTTAATCCTTCACTGCCCCTCCTCAGGTTCATCCCTAGCTGTGCTGGACTCGGTTCACTTACCTTGGCATATTCTGTTTCCGTGAGGTAGAATATTTTCCTCTTACCTTATTCAGTGGGAAACCACTAATCATAATTCAATTTCCTAAGTGTCTCTCCTGTTTTATAATGTTTAGTAATCTTTACATAAAAGGAAGCCAAATCTTCCACTATGCCTTCATCGGATTTTATATATGCCTTTATTATGGTACATATTGTGCTCAGCTAATTGTTATTATGTCAGTCATTTCATTAATAGCTTACAATGATACATAAAATATTAACTATTCAAAATGAGGTATTTTAATTATTTAAAATATTAAATAATCATTTTTATGCAGGGGAATTTATCATTATAAATATTATTACTTACTAATGTTTTTATAGGGAGTGTCATGGAATGTGTGAAATTGTGGAAACATACATGTTACTTTTATAAAATCTCTATTCTTAAAAATATATGCTTATTGTATATTTAAAGAAAATCCTACATAAAGTTGGCTAATTACTCTCTGCAATTATCAGTGTGATATCTTCAACAGTCAGACATTTTCTATGTCACCCATGTATTTGAACACTGGCAGAGGTATCTTTTCATAACTAGTATATATTGTTTTTGTATGGGTTGACATAGTTTAATTCTCTCCCTAATTTCTAATAAGTAGATAGATGATAGATAGATAGATGATAGATAGATAGATAGATAGATAGATAGATAGATAGATAGATAGATGATAGATAGATGATAGATAGACATAAATATAGATATAGATAGATGATAGATAGATAGATAGATAGATAGATAGATAGATAGATATAGAGAGAGATAGAGAGATAGAGATAGAGATAGAGATAGAGATAGAGATAGAGATAGAGATAGAGATAGAGATATCAGCTGAAATGATCTAGATTAAGGGAAAAAATGGAAAGAAATCTCTGACCTAAAACAGAAATCAGTTTTGGCTCACTGAAAACCTGCTAGCAGAGTTATTTTACTTTAACAGGTAAATCCTGGTTCCACTTTCCCCAAATAACTACAACTTTTATCTCTTCCACTTATTTATTGAACATGTTTTCCACATTACACATTAAAAGATTAGGTAGGTGGTTACAAATTAGGAACAATACTTTCTATCCAATTCGATTGGCTTCAAAAGTTTATATAAAAGTCTATGTCTTCATTAAACCAGAGGAAAAAAAAACTATTATCCAGAGGAATAACAAAATGACAGTATTACAAATTAGAATCCTAAAATCTGTAGTTTTTTCATTAGGCTCAATGGTCTTTTCAGGCAATGATAGCTCCCTATGGAATGCCCAAGTTTATGAGCCCCTCCATGTTTTTGAAAGGGAAATGCCTGTTTTATCAAGATGTACCTGAGGCAGTTCTCAAAAGTTTCTTCACTGACTCTCATTTCAACTGGTTGAGGACAGTTGGCAATTTTGTGAACTATGTGTGGTTGAACCTAATACAACTGATGTTGTATTATCAGTGACTCTGAGATGTCCTTTACCTCTTATTTATAATTACCTCTTCATAGATGCATATGGCAAATTATTTAAATATACATTTATTTTGAAGAAGTAAAATATTTCATTAAATGTTAATAATTTGCTTATCAATTCAAAAATATTTAGGTTGTTACATATTTTACTTTTGCATAGCCTAATATTTAAATTTCATTTTAGAATTTCTAATGCACATTATACAATCATATGTTAACCTGTCATTTTACTTTTATTTGAATAGTGGTATAAAAATGGTCATTGAAATAATTTGATTGCTTTATATATGTATTTGCATTATGAGAAAATGTGGATAATATTAACTTTATTTGAATTTTTAACCCAACATGTCCTTATTTAACTTAATTTCTGGTAATCAATACAAACCAAAATACAATATAGCACAACACAGTCAATCCAAAAAAAAATTCATCATTACTAGTTTGTTCTAGATCAAGTGATGGAATAATGGATATAATAATAACAACAACAATAATAATATTAAATTACTTTTTAAATTACAATTTAAACTTTAAATCCTTTAAATAAGACTGGCCACAGATCTCACCTCTCCCTATTGCATTTGAAGCTTTTCATTTTACTCATTTACATTGCTTGCCTGATCTATACTGACCATGTGCTTCAGCATAACCTGTGAAGCAGCAACACTGAAATGAAGATAATATAAGTAAGCCCAGTTTTAAAAATTAATAGGGCTCACTTTCAGAAAGTTAGAAATATTTCAAGAGCATACATTTTGTAAGTGAAGATATAAGACTAGAGTTTACAGGACATATTTGTAACCACTTTTTCATTATGACCTCAATTTTGATAAATTTTTAGATGGCCATTTGAACAAATTTTCAATGGTTTTAAAATATAAACAGAAAAATGTATTTTTGTCACCATAGATTATAGTTTCACTAAAAGTAGAAAAACTTGTTCAAAATGAAAAATGTATGGTCTTTTAACATTTCACTTCCCTAGAATATTTTATTCATGAAAAGTATTATTGTGCTACAAGATAGGCCAACTGAAAACATTTTTAAATTTAGATTTCTTTATTCAGCATACTCTTTTGATATGCAGTAATTTCCTTTCTAGTACAATGAATGTTAATAATCACATTCATAACAGTCTGACCAGATGTTTACACTAAATGCAAGGTAATAAAAATAACAATAATGTGATGCTGCAGATTCAACTGAAAATAGCTTAAAATAAGCCAGGCTAGGTATTTTATGAATGAAAAAGATTTATTTATGAAGTTAGGAAAGGAAGGATTGTCTCTCTCTCCCTACCAGTTTCTTAGAGGATATTAAGTTTTGCAGTCTAAATGATTCTAAAAAGAGCAGGGATAAAAATACTAAATGAATACTGACATGTGTATGTGTATCTGTGAATATGAGTTTATATACCTAATTTTTTTTTTCTTTTAAAGCTATTGCTAGCATATGATAAAAAAATAATAAGGAACCAACAACCAATAACAAAGAAAAAAAAACTTGGTTAGAAAGTCAAAAGGGCATATGAAGTATGGTACCTATTTGCTTTGTTTAACAATGGACAGGTTATTTTGATTTTCTGAATTGTATAAATCATCCCATTCGATTGAATGCCTTATTGATTGAATGACTGTCCCATTGATTGTGATCTTACTGGTTATCGAAGCACATTCTTCTGTACCTGGGAACCAGGACAGCACAATTATCCCAAGACCTGAGGGTTCCAGATAATGTTTCCCTGTCAACTCAGTGGTCCCAAGACCCGAGGGCTCTAGATAATGTGTTTCTGTCAACTCAGTGGTCCAAAGACCCAAAACTATAAATATTCTTTGTAGATAACTAATCAGCTCAATCTCGCTTCTGTAACTGCTTTGTGCAAACCAGGGTCCTCATTCCAAACCCTGGGATGTAATCAATACCTTTGTGATTTTTGCCTATATAAGTCTGGTTTTGCCACCATCTTATTACTATGAGATTTGGGAATGTCCCCTCATAGTCCCGGATTGCAATAAATGTGACTCTTTAATTCGACTTCTTGAGGCGTCCTTCTGTGATTCGCGGGGTACATTACAACACATAAAACATGGTGATATGCAAATATGACAACTCCACTTTTATAAATGCCGATTTGGTTAAGCAGAGTGCTTATCTTAAAACTTTATAATTTTATAAGAAAAAAATTATAATTTCCTTTTTTTGTATAATCAGCCAATATTGATGTGAACCATGTGCTAGGTTCTATGCTTAATGTTGAAGAGACAAAGCTGAATATGACTCTCTCCCTTAGAGAGTTCACAATAAAACAAGAAGCAGGTGTGAACAAATTATTGTAAATAAAATATGGTGAGCAGAGTTATAAACCAAGTTCTAAGAAAACACTGAGCGAGGATATCCACAGAAGAATTCAGCAAGAAATAAGCATTTGAGCTGACTTATGAATCTGAATAGGAGTTTATCATGTGAGTCTGGGAAGAGAACAATTTCAGGGAGAGCAAGCAGCATAGACATGAAAGAAAAGGTGAGGAGTGATGAGGCGATTTCATTAAGTAGAGCACATTGTGTTTGGAAGAAGAGGAGAGGATGGACACAGAAAGATAAAACTCGACCAGGGAGAGAATGAGACTAGGAAGTGCTGTGAGCATGAGCTTTATTTTTAGGCTACAAAAGGCCAAGAAAGGTTTTCAAAAATGCAAGCAACATTACCAGATTTGCTTAATTAGGAAAATATCTCTGGAAGCGAGAGTGGAATTCCTGCTTTTCTGGCTTCATGCAAAAATTCCTTCCTAGCGCACTTTTCATATCCTTTGGCACACACACCTGGCTCGTTTGCACCATTTTTTTTTAGAATGAGCAATAGGAAGGGAAGATAGATGGTTGCTTATGGAGTATTATGGGTGGTGACAATGATATAGATAGGGAACCTGTTAGCCCTGCCCTTTTTAGACCTCTGCTAACTTCCACATCACTCTCACAATTACTGCGGCAGGCTACAGGCACTTAATCCCAGTCTTCCTTTACGCCCTTATATAATCCCCACATCCTGGGTAACTTCAATACTGTATTATGTCTACTTTCACCTCCATTGTGATGGCTTTCCTTTTTTTCGTAGCACTGCCATCAGAAGAATCTGCCTTATGCTTAGGAGCCATAATGAAGGGCCAAAAGTGTTAAAAGTAACAACACAAATGAAAGACAGCGAATGAAGCACAATCCAAAATGGCTTATAGACTGCGACTGAACACACAGCATCTTCCTCATATAGCGCCGAGTCTGACGTAACCCGAGGACTGTCTGGTATTCGCCTGAATGTCAGAGATAGTAACATAGCATGACAACTTTTGATCTAAAGTCTTTGGAGACTTGGATCCCCACTCTTCTTCAGGGATCACTTCTATAACCACAATAGATGCTGACAGCCCGGGGATCAAAATCCTGGTGTCCTTCTCACTGACCAATTCTTTGTATGACTTTTGCTTCTCCTCCTTAAGGAATACTCTCACCATTCCCACTGATTATTGTCACTTTATTATTATTGTTTTTCAAGGGCATTGTCCTCAAAAGGATTTCTCTCAGTGTAGAATCCTATATAATAAAGAGGTAATATGCAAATTGACCATTACACCCTCACACAAGATGGCTGCCCCCATGTGGTCAAAGATGGCCACCACAAGATGGCCGGCAGGGAGGGCAGTTGGGGGCGACCAGGCCAGCAGGGGAGGGCAGTTGGGGTGATCGGGCCAGCAGGGGAGCAATTAGGAGTCGATCAAGCTGGCAGAGGAGTGGTTAGGGGGTGATCAGGTTGGCAGGCAGAAGCAGTTGGGGACAATCAGGAAGGCAGGCAGGTGAGCGGTTGGGAACTAGCAATCCTGGATTGTGAGAGGGATGTCTGACTGAGATCCCATTGGGATCGGGCCTAACCGGGCAGTCGGAAAGCCCCCGATGGGTTCCAGGTTGGAGAGGGTGTAGGCTGGGCTGAGGGACACCTCCCCCCCCCAGTGCACGAATTTCATGCACCAGGCCTCTAGTGGTTATATAATGACAATTAAAATGCAATAAGAAAATTCTCATAATAGGGATTGATATAAAACTCAGTGAAGGCATTGATTTAAAAAAGAAACTAAATCTTTTGAAGTCAGGGAAGACTCTATTAAAAAGACTTTAATTGAAATTTTAGGGATAAATAGATATTTGCAAGTTTTACAATTAACAATGACTGTGTACATATGGCCCTATCATATGTCATATCATTTAATCCTTACAACTCTGTAAAGAATTACCCACATTTTAGGAGAGAAAAAGTATTTCACACAAGTTAACTGACTTGTATAAAACCAAACCGGTAGTAAATGAAGGATCCCAGATTCAATCTGATGTCTGACTGATTTCAAAGATTAGGTTCTTTCCAAAAGACTACACAAAAAGTGGAAAACACTGATTTCTTAAAATGTTCCGTTATCTCTGAGCATCATTGTAGAACACTTTTCATATTTTCTATTATATTTTACAAATTACCACAGTGAGTAGAATAGGGAAAAAATAAAGCAAGGATTGGTAAACTTGTCTGCAAAAGGCCAGGTAGTAAATATTTTTGGCATTGCAGGCCATACTGTCTCTATAGCAACTATTGAATTGTTGCAGCATGAAAGCCACTACAAAACTACAAAAACAAATGAGTGTGGATTTTTCTAATAAAACTTCAAATATGGACACTGACATTTAATTTTAAAATGAGTTTCAAGTTTCATGAAATATTTTCCAAGTTTTGATTTTCAATTATTTGAAAATGAAAACATCATTCTCAGTTTGCAGACCATACAGAAACAGGTGATAGATTTGGGACATGGTCTGTTAATGCCTGAAAAAATTAAATAATTTAGCTATACAACCTGGTATATGCACTACATCTTTATCCAGTCATCTATTAAATGACACTTCAGTTGTTCACATGTCTTGACCACTGTGAAAACAATGACTTCTGAAATCAGAATGTGCTATGCTCATTGCATTTCCTTATTAATGTGTTTTTCCTTTTTAATCCCAACAACCTTCAACCTATCCATCTTGCCAGTCATAATGTATATAAAACTTCTACATCTGTCTTTTCTTATTATTATACTCACAAGAACATTGTGATTTTTAAAATAATGTTCGAATGAATGTCCTCTAAGCATATTTAGCATTTTAATATTTCCTACTTCTTTCATTTTATAGTAAATTATTTCATGGGTTAATACCACAAAAATAATAGTAGTTAATATTACTTTGTAGAATAATATTTACTAGTAGAAACAGCATACAACTGTCTTCCCAATACATCTCACAATGTCTTGAGCTTGTAGTGGATTTTAAAACAATTATTTTCATAAATTTTGTCAATATAAACAACAAAATATATAATATCAGATCTTAGAACTAGTAAACAGGCTTCTCAAGAGTGAAACTGGTCTAGTTTCATTGTCCACATAGCTTTATTATCCCAATTTCTCTAATAATGAAACTAGAGCTCAAAATTATGTGACTTGCACATGACTAGTGGCAGAATGAGGGTTGAATCTTGTTTTAACCTGTAGCAGCATATCTTTTACCTGATTGATCAGGTAATGTGTTATAATGGTTTTATTAGTTAAATCAAAGGTAGTTAATGACACAATCCCAAAATTTTGGAGCAAGATATAACAGAAGTGTATTTTTCATTCACACAGAGTCCAATGCAGTCCAGGGTCTCTCTGGACAGTTCACCACTAAACAATGACTTAGGGACCCTGGCGTTTTCAATGTTGTAGCTGCACCATCCTCTAGTATTCTCTTCAGAATCTTCCACTGGGTCTGGCAGGTCAAGTGAAGAAAGTGAATGTGAACTCTCATGCAGAGCATTTTACAGCAAACATGGAAGTGGCATTCATTACTTCTACTCACATTCCTGCAGCTTGAACCTAAATACCTACATGATTAATGAGAAGTGTGATGTACCAAGAAAGAGAAAACAGGATGGAAGGAATTTTAGCATCTGCTAGTAAGGTTAAAAGTCTTCCCTAATTGAAGACTGGAATAATTGATGCCAGTTGAAAATCTTTTGTAAAAACTTGAAAATGTAAAGCTTTTAATTGATTGAAATCTCTTGTAAGCTAACAATAAAGGTATGCACTCTATATTAAAGTTTTAGACAGTATTTATTTTTACTTTTAAAGGAAAAGAGTAAAAAATTAATTAGCTGTCAACAGTAAAGATATTCTTGCAACTGTCTGTAGTTTATTATATTTAAATCTAAAACTTAGTATGTTTTAAGGCCAATTTAGTAAATACTAAATTTTTGCTTCACTAGCTTTCAGCTCTGACAAAGTGTGGGATTCTAAGTTTTGTCATCCTTAATGACTGTAATTAACATATTAAAATTCATTGAAAATAAGATCTGAAGCTCTTAGTTTTCTTTTGCAGAAAGATTTCACACAGGAATTCTTTGAAAAAGGATGTATGTATATCTTTGATTCTTCTCAGCAAATGAGTCCCATCTCTCTTTCTGATTGTCCTCATTAACACAAAAAGGTACTACAGTTTCTAAGAGATGCAAATCTTTGACTGACTGAATTGCAAAGATTTATACTTTTAAAAGAATGCATTTTTCATTTTATATCTGGTGTTATTAATGTTTGACTAATTTTAAGCACAGTTATGTGTACTTTTAAATTTGCTTAATATGTAATTATTAGTTTTATGAACTTGCATGCCCAAGGCACAGGATTGGCACTGGTGTTGAATGGTCCAGCAGTATAATGAACGAAAGTCTTGTCTAAGATTTCTCTGGCTACTGAGTGTTGATTTCACTTTCAAGATATTCTTTCATTATGTGAAAATCTTTTAATCCTTATAAGCTGCTCTTTTTTGCTCTTTGAAAAGACATATACGTTTCTTTGAGAATGGCTTCTAAGAGCAGAGTAAACCCTATTTTCTATGACCCAAATTCTTCCATGCTTTCTACAGCAGTAGGAAGGTGATCCACTTTTTATTGTGATTCACTTAAAGGCCAGGACTCTTTGAAAACTTTAAAAATGGTGGAATTTGTACATCTGACTTTTAAAAACTGGATGATCTTTTTTGTATCATAGCACCATCACTCAGATAAGCACCTTGTAATTTTGTTAAAAGTCTACTGGATACTCTAGAAATATATTGTAGCATTCTTAATAAAATGTATTTCCATATTTCTCAAGCTAGATTGTAAAAGATCATAATTTGGTTAGAAAAATGCTAAATTTTGAACAGCTATATAATATTCAGGTGGAATTTTAAAAGTTTAGAGTTTATTTTTGCTTGTCAAATTTTATCTGGTATGCTACAGAAAATATTCCATTCTTAATTTGTCTGACTTCTTTCTGGATTTTCTGTTTGTCTTTGGCTTTCTACAGCCTGGACATGACATACCTAGGTAGAGTTTTTTGGCTATTACACCGCATGGTATTCACTGATATTTTTGGACCTGTGGTTTAGTGTTTGTTATTAATTTTGGAAAATTCTCAGCCATTGTTACTTCACATATTTCTTCTGCTTTGTTCTCTTTTTCTTCTCTTGTTATTTTAAATATGGATATGTTATATCTTTTGAAATTGTCTCACAGTTCTTGGATATTATTTTGTGTTTATGGGGGACTATTTGTTCCCATTATTTTTCTCTTTGTATTTCAGTTTTGTAAGTTTCTATTGGCATATGTTCAAGCTCACTGATTCTGTCTAGTCTACTGATGAGCCCATCAAAGGCATTTTTTATTTTTGTTAGAGTTTTTTTCCTACCATTCGTTTTTTATTATTTTTTAAATTTCCATCTCTCTACTTACATTTCCCATATGTTCTCATCTTTTCTTTCTTCCTTTTTTTTAAATTAAAACCTTGATATTTTAAATTGCTGTAGGGTGATTCTAAAACCGGTCATATCCGCATATGGACTGATGCTTACATTTTCTCTTCACAATGTGTTTCTCTTGCCTTTTAACATGCATTATAATGTGTGATGAAAGCCAGACCATAGGAACAGAGGTAAAGTATTTTTGTGTAAGCCTTTGTGTTAATCTTGCTATAAGTTGACTTATTTGTAATATTTGCATCTGTAGATGCCAGAGCCTTCAATGTCCTCTAGTGTCCTATGTTCTTTTGGAAACAATAGATTCCATGCTTACAGATCATTCAACTAAAATCTACTGTGATTAGACTGAAGTCATATTGATACAGTAATAAGGTACATGTATGAGTGGGGGTAAGAAAATGCATTCTATAGTTTTATTATTAATTCTCAGTATTTTAATGGGCCTGCTTTCTTAGCTTCCCCTACCTCCCCCCGCCTTAAGTATGACAGGAATGCTAGAGAGGGCTGCAGATGGATAATGACCTGTTGCTATGATGCGCACTGACCACTAGGGGGCAGACGCTTAATGCAGGAGCTGCCACCTGGTGGTCAGTGTGCTCCCACAGGGGGAGTGCTGCTCAGCCAGAAGCCAAGCTCACGGCTGGCTAGCGCAGCTGCCATGGTGGGAGCCTCTCCCAACTCCATGGCAACACTACCGAGCAGGTGCAGCCTGCCATGAGCACAAGATGCCCAGTGCCCATCCCTAATTTGGGCTTCTCCCTGACCGTCTGCTGCTTGGCGCACTGCTACATCCCCTGAGAGGTCCAGGACTGTGAGAGGGCACAGGCGGGGCTGAGGGTCGCCCCCACCCCCAGTGCAAGAATTTCGTGCACGAGGCCTCTAGTATTAAAATAACATAGTAGTGTGCAAATGACTATAAAACAACCAATTGTCACAGACAATTAGTTCACAGATAGCTGAACTAACATGTCAAAATGTATTTCTCTCTCTTTTTTTAATAATAAAACTTGAGTGTTGGAGTAAAAAGTTTTCTTTAAATTGTGACATTTTAAATATATAAAAAATACCCATGTACTTGCTACTCAGCTTTATCAAATCTCAACATCGTCCCTATTTATTTTAGATTTAATTTTTAATTGAAAAAAAAGGAACAGTTGACACTTCTTGTGTCTCCCTTTTCACCTTTTCCAGAATAACGCAATCATGAATGTGATACTTAGTTCCAAAATGTTCTCTATAAGTTGATAAATATATAAATATGAATTAAAAATGAATCACAAACTCTATGTTCTAAGAGTGAATCTCATCAATAAGAAATAAACAATTGCTAAAACTAACTATACTGACAGTAGCTACTTTAAACTAGATTCAAAGAGATGCTTAAAGCCTACCATTTGAAATCTGGCTGCCCATAAAAAAAATAGCATCTAGAAATTTGAAGTATTTGAGTAGCATTGATTGGGGTGGATCTATGAATACTGAGCCATTTTGAGAAAACTGATGTGAAATGAAGTATCTCATGATTTTGTTTTCAATGACAGAATATAACACCTATAAAATATCTAAAATTGTCACTATATTCTAAGTTGAGAGGTAGACATTAGATATCAAAAAGCAGTCTTTGTAATCCATACAATGAAATCATCCTATGGATAATATCCTTGGTAAAATTTAAGGAGGCAATGTCTCATTTCTAAATATTAAAGTAGATAATTCATAAAGGAAATTTCTTTGTCTACTGCAAGACTCTTCTTTTACTCACTTGGAAGTTCAGAGACTTTTTTGGGATCTGCAGTTTGGCAGACCTCATATTAAGTAAGTTTTGGAATTAGAAATTTGGGGTTGTTATATTTTTATATTCCTTTATATTTTATTTCCCAAAAAGTATATTATTATTAGCAACAAATTAAAGTGGAAAATGGAAGAATAAAAATCAAGGACAATGATCATTATGATTTAGAAACTGAAGGCTAAATAGTTCTACAGCCCACAACTTTTATTATATATTAATCTTTATTTTTTAATTATTTGTTTAAATGGCACACTTTTTCCAAGTCTATTATATTATAACATTGTAAATATTTTCTTTAAATTTAAAAGTTATGCAACTAAAGTAAATAGAGAACATTTTAAAAGAGGTCTTTCTATTTTAAAGCTCAAAATGTAATATCTGGTATTGGTTAAAAACAAAAAAAGAAATGGTATCCACTCACAAAATTTAAGTCAAAATAGAATCAAGACTTAAATGTAAGAACTGAAACCATAAATCTCTTGTAAGAAAACATTAGTCTTGGCAATAATTTTATGGATATGGCACCAAAAGCACAAGCAACCATAGCAGAAACAAACAAGTGGAAGTACATTGAACTAAAAAGCTTCTGCATAGCAAAAATAGCAATTCAAAACATAAAAAGCAACATACAAAATGAAAGAAAATACATGAAAACCACATATCCTATAAGTTAACATCAAAATATGTAAGAAACATATACAACTCAATAGCAAAATAACAATAATAATAACTATAATAATCATAATCCAATTAGAAATAGGGCAAAGGACTTGAATACATATTTTTCCAAGGAAAACATTCAAATGAAAATATACATGGAAAGGTGCTCAACATCACTAATGATCATGGAAATGTAAATTAAAACCATAATGAGATATCACCTCATGCTTGCTAGAATGGCTATTATAAAAAAAAAAAGCTAAGAGAACAAGAGCTGGCATGCATGTGGAGGAAAGAAACTCTTGTACATTATTGTTGGAAATGTAAAGTTATAGATCCACTACAAAATGCTATATGGAGGATCCTCAAAATATTAAAAATAGAACTATTATATGAGCCAGCAATTCTACTTCTGGGTACATACCCAAAGAAAATGAAATCACTATCTCAAAGGGAAAGATGAACCCTTATGTTTATTGCAGCATTTTTTATATTAGCCAAAGCAAGGAAACAATCTCTGTGAATGAATGGATAAACCATAAAAAAAGTAAGAAGTCCCTTCTTTCAATAATATAGGTGAAACTTGAGGACATTATGCTTATGTTAAGTGAAATATGTCAAACAGAAGGACAATACTGTACTATCTCACTTATATAGGAAATCTACTAGTAAAAAACACACAGGAACAGAGAACAAACTGGTGGTTGCCAGGGGCAGCGGGTGCAGGTGTGGAAAATGGTTGAAGGATGACAAAGGGCACAAACTTCTAGTGATTAATATTTTCTGGGGATGCAATGTATAGCAGGGTAACTATTGCATATTTGAAAGTTGCTAGAAAGTAGACCTTAAAAATTCTTAGTACACACACACATGCACATAAATGTAACTACGTGAAGTGATGGATGTGTAAATTCACCTTAGTGTAATATCATATATATATATATATATATATATATATATATATATATATCACTATGTTGTACACCTTAAATTTATAGTTATATGTGATGTCAAAATTTGAACTGAAGGGGGTTACTTGAAAATAAGCCTAGGCAATTAGGATGAAATGTTCACATGTTGGAAAAAGACTATAGAGCAAACTAGTGTAATCCTATGTAATAAAAGGCTAATATGCAAATTGTCCCCTCAGGAGTTCGACCACTTGTTATGACATGTGCTGATCACCAGAGGGAAGTGAGTAACGAAGGAAGGCCCCGGCTGGCAGCTGGCAGCTGGGGGAAGGAAGGCCCTGATCGGCCCTGATCACTGGCCATTCCTAGGGACCCTACCCATGCACAAATTTCGTGCACTGGACCTCTAGTGCATAATATTAGTGAATAAAGAGTGGTAATTTAGTTAGGATGGATTTATAGGACAGAAGGATCAAGATGAATGTTTAGATATTAGACAAATGTACTAGATGAAAAATTAGAAAGAATATTCTATTTATTAGATAAAATAAGTGGTTTATCAAAGAAATGTTGAGCACTTAATTCTCATTATTTGCCTAGTACCTTATAGTGCATATAATGCATATAACATAATTTGCAAATTCTTCAATATCATTGGAACAGAATACAAAGCTCAAAAATAATTAATTTACAATAAAATCATTTATGAAAAATTTGATACTGCAGTGCAGTTGAGAAAGGATACATTTCCAATCAATGAGGTTTTGTCCCTTGGATATTCATTTTTTAAAGTCTGAATTTCAATCTCTCCATAAACAAAACAATTTTATATGGATTATAGATTTACACATAAAAATAAAATAATAAAATAAAATGTTGAGTAAACTAAGACAGTCACACAAAAAAGCAATGCTGTATAATTCCAATCATCTACACTAATAAAAGGGTAATATGCTAATTAGACCGGACACCTTCCAGACGTCTTATGGACAAAGCCATGGTGGCGGGGGCCGAGGCAGAGGTGGTTAGGGGTGATCAGGCCAACAGGGGAGCAGTTAGGGGGCTAAGGTAGAAGATAAGAATATATTTATAATTATGAAGTGAACAAATATTTTTTGAAGGGATGCAAAGTCAATAATCAAAGGAAAACTGATAAATTTTACTACATTGATGATAAGACAGTGAGAAGCTACTTTTCATCAAATATTTCAGTAAAAAGTGAAAAGGCAACCCATCTTGTGGGAGAGGACATTAGCAACACATAAATCTGATATAGACTTTACAATGTATAAGGAACTCTCCTAAATGAATATGTGAACAATTCTTCTAAATAAATAAGGAAAAGGTCACCCAAGATAAGAGAAAATGAGGAAAGATTTAAACGCACTTCACAGCAGAAGATATTTAAGTGGCCAACCAACATCAGAAAATGTGCTCAATTTCATTAGTTACCAGGGAAAAGAAAAATCTAAAATTAAAACATAAATTTGACACCACTGCTTACTTAATAGAATACAACAGATAAGCAAAGCCAAAATGTAAAGTACTAGTAAGTATGGGTTGCAACTCAAGCTTTCATATGTTGCTCTTGTGAGAAGATAAATTGGTATAAATATTTTGGCAAACTGTTTAGCAGACTTAAAACTAAATATACTCTACTCTTGAACTAGCAATTGTGCTCCTCACTATATACCATATAGAAATGAGTCCCAAAGTTCACTAAATTTACATATAAAACTTTTATGGAACTATTAAAAATAGCTAAATATTTTAAATGACACAAACATTTCTCAATATTGGAATGAATAATTATGCTATATCATATTCAATCAATGAATGAATAAAATATACAGCAGTGAAAATAAACAGACTATAATTACATATGATAACATGGTTTAATTTCACAAATAAAATGTTGAGTAAACTAAGACAGTCCACAAAAAAGCAATGCTGTATAATTCCAATCATCTATACCAGCGGTTCTCAACCTGTGGGTCGCGACCCCTTTGGTGGTCGAATGACCCTTTCACAGGGGTCGCCTAAGACCATTTTGCATATCAGATATTTACATTACAATTCATAACACTAGCAACATTACAGTTATGAAGTAGCAATGAAAATAATTTTATAGTTGGGTCACAACATGAGGAACTGTATTTAAAGGGCCAGAAGGTTGAGAACCATTGATCTATACTAATAAAAGGGTAATATGCTAATTAGACCGGACACCTTCCAGATGTCCTTCTGGACAAAGCCATGGTGGCGGGGGCTGAGGCAGAGGTGGTTAGGGGGCAATCACGCCAGCAGGGGAACAGTTAGTGGGCGATCAGGCCAGCAAGGGAGCAGTTAAGGGGGCGATCAGGCTAGCAGGGGAGAGCGGTTAGGGGTGATCAGGCCAGCAGGGAAGTGCAGTTAGGGGCGATCAGGCAGTCAGGCAGAGTGGTTAGGGACGATCAGGCAGGCAGGCAGGCGAGTGGTTAGGAGCCAGCGGTCCCAGATTGCGAGAGGGATATCCCGGATTGGAGAGGGTGCAGGCCAGGCTGAAGGACCCCACCCCCCATACACACACACTGTGCACTAATTTTGTGCACCAGGCTTCTAGTCTAAAATAACAGGAAGAGGGAGCAAGGGGGTGGGAAGAGAACAAGCAACTCATGTATGGTTGCAGAAGTTAGGTTAGTGGTTATCTCAGGTAAACTGTAGTCTTGGAGAGGAATGGAGGTAATGGGGTCTGGTTGTTGTCAGTGTTCTATTTATCTGGTTCTTGCATACATGAATGTGTTTACAAGATCAAATTCATTAAACTTTATAGTTATGATCTGTGCACTTTTCTATATGTATCCTTTACTTAAATAAAAATTTTAGTAAAAATCCTTAATCGGCAGGGCCACAGACATAAATCCCTAAAAATGCTGATTAAAAAACAAAGAAACAAAAAACTCGTTTTAAAAGTTCTGAAATCCATAAATTCTTTTTTCTTTAAAGTTAAATCAATCAAAGACCATTTTTCTAGGTTTTTTAAGTTAAAATAAATGAATTCAAAGTAATATCTGTCCAAGGTAATCATATGGAAAAAGGCACAAAAGATGGATGATTTAAAATATATTTGAAGTGTAGTGAGTAGACTGGCATGATTAACTCATGAGTTGCAGAAAGAAATGACACAAGTGATAAAGTGGTAAAAATAGGAAGATAATTTGGTTTCAAGTGATGAAAATAGAAAGGTAATTTAAATTCAAGTAATGGAGGTCTTTGAATATTATACTAAAGAATGTGAATGGTATTTTGTAGATAATGCTGAACCAAAGCTTTTTGAAAAGGAAAATGACAGACTTTTACCTTTTATAAGATAACTCAGATGACAGTGTGAAGAACAGATTAAAAAGATTAGTCTCCAGAGACCCGGAGATTATTTGGGTCGATATTTCAACGGATAAAACAGGTGATGAAAACCTGAACCAAGATATGAAAAAAAGGAAACTCGGAGAGAAAGGCAGAGAATTTTTCAAAATGTAGTAGTGAGATAATTGACAGAATTAGGCAATTGATTGGATATAGGGAGTAGGAAAGAAATTCATGAAGTAAAAGTGACTTTAATATTTTTAACCTGTAAGAAAAGCAAGTAAAGAATTTCACTAACAGAACTACTAATAGAAAAGGAGAACTTTCAGAGAGAAATTAATAAATTCATTTTAGAACATTGGCGTTTGGGATAATGCCAGTATGAACTGGCAATGAAGAGTTGGCATTTAGAAGTCAGGTTTGGATAAAAATGTGTATTTGGTAGTTTGGGCACCAAGGTCATTTTTGAAACTATAGAAATGATTTCCCAGAATCTACCTGCCCTACTGAATCTTTATCACCACAATCTCTCATGTGTTGATATGTAACTTTGTTTTATCCCGTTTTATGTGTATGTTTCTGAACTCTGGATCCTGGAAGTGATAGTTCATAGTTATTTGCATATCCTCCCACAGGACCCTGCATGGTGTTGGGCCCAGCGTGACCATTTACTACTATTTTTTTTTACTTATTTGCCTTTTGGGTATCTGATAGTCCCATGCTTCTACATAACTATGGATTTTATAATTTTCAAATATTACTACTATAAAACATATCACTCAACTCCTCAAAATATATGAAACAGAATAATTTATATTTGTATAACAATTGTTTCAACAATAGCTTTGAAAAGAAGTATTAGATCCTGTAGTCAAATAAAATTTGATTGCTAGAAATACTAGCAATACTAGCAATACTGAGTTAATTTATTCCTTCATTATTCACCATATATGATAGATCCTCCCTTCCCCCAACTGGTGGGCGGAGTATGACATAACCTGCAGCCCAGAAATACCTGAGTGACTAACCATGTACCTTATATGGACTATACATTGGACCACCAATCCACACCTGCCAAATACCCTAAGCCCTTGTCCTATATGGACAATGCAGTAAGCCACCAATCAGTGTGTGCTGAGTACACTAAGCCCCCCACCCCTTCCCATTCTGCCCCTCAAAAGGCGTGCCCACCCCTGCACATGCTGCTGTTCTCCCCCTGCGAGACAGCCCGGCAGGTCCTTCTCCTCTAATAAAGCCTGTAGTCCTGGTTTTTCAGCCTCTGTCTGATTTTTCAATATAGATTATGCATTAGCCTCCAACTATATCTCCCTTGATTCAGTCCAATGCTACACTTTCTTTTTAACTCTGTTGCCAGTAATCTCCCTGTCTGTAAGTTGTACTTTTGCCTCAGAGTGGCTTTTAAGAATTTTCTCCAGACATTCTTTTTGTGATTATTCTACATCAGTGCAGTTTCTGAACAACGGTGCTATTAGAATTTATAGAAACAGTTGTAAAATTAAAAATGTGACTTTATTGCAGGGAAAACTGCTATCTTAGGTAGGGTTCTCTAGAGAAATAGAACATGTATATGTATAGGATATGTATATATGGAGAGAGAGAGAGAGAGGGAGGGAGAGAGAGAGAGAGAGAGAGAGAGAGAGAGAGAGAGAGAGAGAGAGGAGAGGGAGAGGGAAAGAGACATATTTATTAATGAAACCCAAATGTGGGTTTTCTAAGTCCAAGTTCATTGTCTCGTGAAATTGATGAAATCACGGAACAAAATGGTTAGTGGAACCTAAGTTTATTGAGAGAAGTCAGTCCTGGAAAAGTTGTAGCTGGGTTTCCAGGAACAGGCCAGCGTCCAGAGCTTCCTTTTCATGTTATAGTTTGGTGTTAAAAGTCTATTGGTCCTTAAGCCACATGGCCACAGGGATGTGCTCCCCCACAGGACCAATTGAAGCAAGAATTTTGGGGGAGCATAGGCAGACTTAGGGATTTTTTTAGAATTGGGGTCCATGGAAAAGTGGGGCTGCAGACTGGGAGAAGGTACATTTCCATAACACAAGGAAGCCAGGTGCAGTTGCATTTCCATAAGACAAGGGAGCAGCAACAGTTGCATTTCCATAAGACAAGGGAACTGGAAGTAGCCAGAAAAGGTCTATATTTACAAAATAAAGAGAAGCCCTTCATTCAGATGGAAAAGAAGAAAGCCCAGAGGAATGGAAGGACTATGAGGGGGGAGGGCCTTAGGAATCACTATAGTAACCAATTTGAGAGGGGATACCAGGACACAGGATCTATAGCCTTTATAAGCCATAGGGAAAAGAAACTCAGTGAGACACTTTCCTCCTCCCTACTTGGGAGTCCATTCCCCGGGACTCTTCCCTCTCCCCACGTGGGAGTCTGTACTTGTTCTTCAATAGATTTTCACCTTTGCTATACCACTTTTTGTCTGTGGATTCATTCTTCGATTCCGGTGGACAAAGTATCCAGGTTCCAGTCCAAAAAACCGGTATCACAATTGCCTGCAGGGGAGAAGAGAGAGGGCCAGAGGAAGTGATCGCCTTTTTATTAGGGGGTGGAGACAGCTCTGCTATCTCTTGATTGGTCTTTTCAAAGAATTCTGCTAAGCAACATCCTTGGGATTAGTTTATAAACTTCGCTATCTTATGATTGGTTATCTGCTAGCTACCTGTCTTAGCAACATCCATTTTAAAGTTTGTCTCCTGCATGTACCCTCCCTTCCCTGTCCAGCTGGGTTGTCTTAGCATATTGTGCACCAGTAGTTTTATTGCTAGCTTTACCCAGTGGCCAGATAAGTTTCTATTGAATGAGTACAAAAAAACGTTTTACAAAGTATCATACTTTAAAAATATAATAGCTTGTAAGAACATGTAATAAATAATTTCAAAATGCAATGGGTATTTAATTTTAAGGCATGCCTTTAACATTTATGTAGAACACTGTGTATTATGAACACACGAGAATGCTTGTGATCTGCCTGCAATGTATATTAGTAACTCTGCCCAGCTGGGTTTTCGGGTCTATTTCCTCCCCCCCACCATGTTCCCAATTTCTGACTACCTAGCTCCCCTCTGTCTCCTCATAAGGAACTGACTTACACTCAAATGGTTATAAAGGTTGAAAAGTCCCATGATCACCTTCTGTGAATTGGAATCCCAGGAAGCCAGTTGTGCGATTCAGTCTGAGTCTTAACGCCTAAAAGCCAGGAAGGCTGGAAATTAATGTTGCTGCTCATGCAAGCACACAGAAAAGGACAAAACCTTCCGTTGCATATTTTTTTTTCTATTTAGGTTCTCAAGGGATTGCATGCTGTGCATCACATTGAAGAGGGTAAACTGCTCTACTGAGTCCAATTGAAATGCTAATTTCACTCAGAAACATCCTCAAAGTCACACTCAGACATAATGTTTGGTCAAATACCTGAGTACTTTGAGACCTAGTCAAGTTGACACCTGAAATTAACCATCAGGGTGGCTGTATTCCAGGAGCTTATTATTAGGGTTATTGTTTTATTATTTGAAATTTACTTTTCTTATAATGTCTGATAATGTGCTAATCCATGCAAGTGATTTTACCCCAAAATAGAAACCTAACCTTAAAAATTAAACAGTTTTATCATTTTAATGGAAATCTTCCCAAAATGGATTATACTAGTTCTTGTCTTTTATTTTTATTTTTTAATATATTATTTAAATTTTTATGATTGATAGCATCATAAAATTTATTTGGATGTATTAAATATGAGTTGCTTTGTTTTGCCTTTTAAATTACATGTGCTAAATATAACTTAACTTCTTGTAATGACTCAGTACATTTATGGGCAACATTAGTTGGCTCTTTATAATTGTCAGTCTCTACCTATTTATGTCAGTCATACTACTTACTGATACTACACTGGCCCACACAAATATCCTGTATCATCTGGCTTGCTTTAATATCTGTTATCTGATTTATCAATTTTTTCCCATGCCCACTGCAGTATGTTGTCACAGAAACTAAAATGGTCCTTATATCATTTAAGTCAGATCATGTCATTTCCCTGCTCAAATTTGCTCCAATAGTTCCTATTGATTCCTTATTGGCCTACAAGCCCTTACATAACTTCATTCCTCATTACTGCTCTTATCTCACTTCCTACTACTCTATTTTAAGGCATGGGTGAGATCTGACCTTGGGGCCTTTGCATTAGCTGTATGCTCTTATAATTTCTTTTGCCCTTAACAATGTTTCAATATATCTCCTAACCTCTGATACCCTCACAACTATACACACACATATACATACACAGAAAGATTTCTATTTGCTGCTTCTACTGTGCTACCAACCCAAATGACATCTAAAATATCTCATAGAAATGATGTCTAAAATTAGCCCTCATAAGTAATGAGTGGCAGCTGAAGGACTTTTCTTTAAGGAAATTGTATAATTTTTTGCACATGATTGATGGGATAAGTTTATTGCTTTCATATTTTTAAGTGCTCTAAATATTTTATGTTACTGGAAAAGTCATCTCAACATAAGTGGGCATTATTTTCTATGGCATATAAGTGGCACAGATGAAAACTGTCAATATAACCCATCAGGAAGGAAAACAGCCTCGTGTGCTATTGATTTAAATTTCTAGTTGCATTGTTTCCATTTTTATTTTAAAAGAAATAAGCTTGTTGAATCACTGAAGAATAAATTTGAAGTTCAATCCAAAGCATTTAGCAGATTCCCAATAATTAAAAAATAAAATCACAATAAAAACACAATGGGAAATATTTATAATTTCCTAAAGTTTCAGAATTAATCCTACTTAGAAATATGAATACTGAATTTTAATATTTGATATTTAAGACATAAACACAATGAAAATGTCTTTCATGATGAGCCTTTTCATCTCATTCTCATATTACAGTGTTAAATATCAAAATTCAATTAGTTACTTCTCTTGATTAGAACTCTAATGAAGTGTTAACAATGCCAAATAAGTACCATGATAATCTGTTGCATGGGTTAGTATAAGCAATGTTTTATTATTTTAACTTATAATTTAATAATAATGGTGATCCATTATATTTATCTAACTCCAACATCTAGGAGAATAACTCTAAACATAAGTGATGCATGTATTTAGGAATTCACTAGCTATAGAAACAAAGACATATGATAACTGAACATATTATTGATTCAACAAAGATTGACAATACTGTGTTCATTGCTTGAGTGGATGACTTAATTATCTTATCCAGAGGGAAACCCAGATGATAGCTGGTGAATTGAGCGAAATGAACATTGCATTATATTGGATTCTAAGAGAAAGACACAATCTAAAAGTGCAAGACTAACTAGTGAGAATTTTTTTTAATATAATGCTTGGTACTGGAGGACCCAGTGACAAATATATTCCATGAGTAAAAATCAGGTCTCTGTCATAGCCAGATGATATCTGTTCATTGAGATATTAGATAAGAACCTCATTTATGTATCACTAACTCTTGACAATAATGTATGGTAACATGAAATGAAATTCATCTGCAGCTCATCTTAAGAAATTGAGTAACAGAATGACTGAGACAATTTGATTTTGTCAGAGTATATCTATACTGGGATAGAATTCATCCCTGGAGATAGGCTCCCATGCTTAGAGATTATGGCCTGAGTCAAGTACAAATTACAAAAAGTAAATGTTACTCCTTTGCTTTTTTTTTTTTTTTTAAACGTGTTTTAAAAAACAAGTAGAGCCAAAATTATTTTCTATGGAGAAGATGATAGAAAAATGAAAAATAGAAGTAACTTTACAATCTCCAATTTTTACTCTCCCCTCTTCCTATTAATCAGTGTGACAGTGAGATAACAAAAATCCTATGGAATTCTCATCAAAATAGTCCTGAGTTAAGAATGTGGGCTAAAGCACCTATCTCTCTTGGGTAGACCTTTGTTCCAGTTGTCAAGACATAGAAACAACTGAAGTATCCTTTGATAGACGATGGTAAAGAGGATATGGTACATATATTCAATGGAATACTACTCAGCCATAAAAAAGATAAAGAAATTTCCAATAACATGGATGGTTCTTGAGAATACATAATAAGCAAAATATATCAGATAGGAAAAGTAAAAAAACAAAACAAAAATGTAATTTTGCTCATATTTGGAATATAAAACTGAAAGCAACAAATGAATAAATAAGAACAAAAACAAAAAAAAAATCATAAACACAGACAACAGTACTGTGATTGCCAAAGTAGTATGGTGGGGTGTAAAGGGTCAAATATATGGTGACAAAAGATTTGACTTTGGTTAGTGGGCACACAATACAATATACAGATGATGTATCATAAAATTATACACTTGAAACCTATATAATTTTATTAACCAATGTCACCCCTATAAATTTAACTGCAAGAAAAAAAATGTCTTGTGAGATAAAGCAAAGTGCTGTGCAATTCTAAATCTGGGTGATATTAGACACTTCGTTAAATATCTATGCTCTCTGCTGGTTAGGGCTCTGTGCTGGTTAGGTGGGGATTTCTTCTATTGTGAATATATAAATAAAATAAAAACTCAAACCATGATTAATTCCTATATCATCCTCATCCTCATCATCATAGTTAACCTTTGTTTTGTCTATGTTTCAAGTTCTATTTTATATACTTAACAACTTATCAAGTAGTAACTCCATGATTCTTTATAATAACCCTATGAAATAAGTATTATTGTTTTTCTCAGTTATGATAAAGTTCCTAAGACATAAAGAGGTTAATTAACATGTCTAATATTACACAGCTAATAAGTTGTGGAGTGGAATTTTTAGCACAGGAGGCCTTTTAATTCCTAGAAAAAGATACAGATCAAGATTTTATATATCTCATAATGGAACAAGAGTCAACAGGAAACTTCCAAATGTACATATGTTTTATACATTGATCTTTTAAAAGAATATTTTTCATAAATTTGTTATATAGTTAGTGATTAATTTAAGTTATTTTTAAATATACATTGTAAATATAGCAAAGTAAATTCAAAATAATAGCACCATTTGTATTCAAGTCTGTCTTTCATCTTATTTTACTAATTACTTGAATTCAACTTCAATGATGATATATTTATTCATGTCATCACACTTGGCTTCATTTAACTTAATCTATGACACATTACTGTAATTTCTGGTTTTCTGCCCAAAAATCTTTGAGTAGAAATAGGCCTTTTATTATTCACTTTGGATTGATTTAAATTTGTATAGTGTTCAGATTAGGTTTAAAATAGTATTCCTTCCCATAAGAAATTCCTATAATTCATTCTGTTTCATTTATTTAAAAGACTTCATCTTTAAATCAGTTTTAGATTGAGAGCAATTAGAAAGGAAGGTACAGAGATTCCCTATATAGCCCCTACCCTAATATATGCATGGCCTCACTCATCAATATCCCTCACCAGACAGTACATTTGTTACAGCTAATGAATCAACATGGACACATAATAATCACTCAAATTCTATAGTCCACCTTAAGGTTTACTCTTGGTGTTGTACATTCTACCATTTTGGAGAAAGTGTGATGACATTTATCCATCATTTTAGTATAATGCAAAAATTTTTATTGCCCTAAAATTTTTCTATGTTCTGTCTGTTCTTCCATCCTGTCTTCCCACCCTCTAGCAAATGTTGATCTTTATACTATCTCCAGTTTTACTTCTTCCAAAATGTCATATAATCAGAATCATACAGAGCATTGTAGACTTCACATTGCCTTCTTTTGCTTACAAATATGTAAATAACATTTTATTTTCTTTCATGAGTTGGAAGCTCATATCATTTTGACACTGAATAATAAATATTCCTTGTCTGGGTGTATGGAAGTTTATCCATTCACTAAACTGAAAGACACCTTGACTGCTTTCAGGTTTGGCAATTATGGGTAAAACTGCTTAAATATCTGTGTGCAGGTCTTTCTGTCCACATAAGTCTTTGACTTTTTGGAGTAAACACAAAGGGACATGATTGCTGGATCCTATAGTAAAAAGTAGGTTTAGTTTGGTAAGAAATCACAAAACTGTCTTCCCAAGTGACTGTGCCATGTTACATTCCCAACAGCAGTGAATGTGAGTTCCTGTTGCTCCACATTCTTGTCAGCATTTGGTGTTGTCAGTGTTCCAAGTTTTGGCAATAGGCGTATAGTGGTACCTCATTGTTGTTTTAATTTCCATTTTCCTCATGACATATAATGCGGATCATTTTCATAAATGCCTATTACCCTCCGTTCATCTCTTTTGGTCTTTTTTTTTAAATTGAATTCTATGCTTTTATATTTTTTGAGTTTTAAGAATTCATGGCATATTTTAGATAATAGCCCTTTATCATATGTATCTTTTGAAAATATTTTCTCCCAGTATATAGCTAGCCTTCCCATTCACTAATAGTTTCTTTCACAGAGTTCACGTTTTTAATTTTAATAAAAATTGGCTTATCAACATTTTATTTCATTGATTGTGCTTTCTCTATGGTATCTAAAAAGTCATTGCCATATCCAAGACCATCTAGATTTTCTCCTTTTTATATTCTAAGAGTTGTACAGTTAGGAGTTTTACATTTAGGTCTATGATTCATTTTGAGTTAGCTTTTGTGAAAGATGTAAAGTCTGTGTCAATATTCATTTTTACATGTGGATGTATAGTTGTTTCAGCACCACTTGTTGAAAAGTCTATCTTTGCTACATTTCTCCTTTGTTAAAGATCAGTTAACTAGATTTATATGGGCCTATTTCTGGGATTTCTATTCTATTAGTCTATTCTTTCACCAATATCACACTTTCTAGATTACTGTATCTTTATAATAAGTCGTATTTTTTTAAAAAAGTGCTTTTATTTATTTTTATTTTTCCAGCATCATTTATCCCCCCTATACCATCTTCTACCTTCCTGTGCCCTGTAATCACACTTTTGTCCATGTTCTTGAGTTATTTCTCTTTATTTATTTTTTACTTTTTAATCAACCCCTTCACTCCCCAAAAGCCCACACACCCCTGTGCTGTCTCCCTGCTCTTTACAGTTCAGTTTGTTCATTAAATTCCACATATGAGTGAAATCATATGGTGCTGGGGTCCAATCCCAGCAGGTCCAGGGGTCCCCAAAGGTGTGGACGGAGTCGGTGAAGAAGGAATGACACGAAGACAGCCTTCAGTTGGTCAGCAGCCTAGTCAGGACCTCTAGCCAGGATCTCCAGCCAAAGTTCTGGTCGGAGTTCTGGCCAGGAACTGATGAGGATCTGACGTTTATTGTCTTATTACATCCGTATTTATACCAGCCGATTTTAATCCTGTAAGGTGTTTCTCATCTCCATTCCAGGGAGTAAAGACCATGTAGCTTAATTACCCGCCTGGCACTTAATTAAGGGGTTGTATCCCCTCCCTAACCTCAGGGAAAGATCCCCACCTGGGGAAACAACCTTTCTCGGAGAGGTGACCTTGGTTAAAACACATGGCGCTAAAGGGAGCAAACATATTAAAAACAGTATGCTACATACGCCAGGTCCACTGAAACACATGCTGTGCAGATGCCTCTTTCCTGCAGCGACTGCGTCAAGCAGCAAGGATGGACCGGCCTCCGGCAATATGGTACTTGTCTTTCTCTGACTGGCTTATTTCATTTAGCATAATGTTCTCTAGATCCATCATGCTGTCACAAGGGTAAAATTTTTTTGCTTTTACTGCCAAGTAGTATTCCATTGTGTAAATGTGCCATAGCCGTTTTATCCATTCATCTACTGATGGACATGGGCTGCTTCCAAATTTTGGCTATTGTAAATAGCTCTGCCATAAACATCAGGGTGCATGTATTCCTTTAAATTAGTGTTTTGGGTTTCTTTGGATAAACTCCTGGAAGTGGAATTGCCAGGTTATAAGGCAGTTCCATTTTAATTTTTTGACGTAACTCCATACTGCTTTCTACAGTGGCTGCACCAGTCTGCATTCCCACCTACAGTGCACAAGGGTTCTTATTTCTCCATATCCTTGCCAACATTTGTTGTTTGTTGATCTATTGATAGCCATTCTGACAGGTGTGAGGTGATACCTCCTTGTTGTTTTAATTTACATTTTTTCTGAAAAGAGGACATACAGATGGCCAATGGACATATAATAAGTCTTAAGATTGGTTAGAATCAGTCCTCCAACTTTATTCTCCTCCATCTTTATGTGTTAGCTACTCTGGGTCTTTTGCTGCTCAATATGAACTTTAGAGTCAGATTGTCAATGTCCATAAAATAATTTGCTAAGTATTTGATTGGAATTTCATTGAATTTATAGATCAATTTGGAAAGAGCCTACATCTTGACAATATTGAGTCTTCCTATCCTTGGACACAGAATATCTTTTCAATTTATTTAATTCTCATTTGATTCCTCTCATCACAGTTTTTAAATTTTTAATATATATATATATATATATATATATATATATATATATTAGATATGTAACTATTTCATTTTGGAAGGTGTTAATGTGAAAGATATTGTTGTTTTTTTAAATTTTAAATTGCTGTTATATAGGAAAGCAATTAACTTTTGTATATTAACTTTGTACTCTGAAAGCTATGTGAATTTCATAGTTACTTATTTTTTATTCCCTAATTTATTAAAATATAAAATGAGAAAAGTTTTATAAATCTCACAACTTTTGTGACAAATAAATGGTAAAAGGTGTCTGAATGTCATATAAGTAGTTGACTCAAAATAAGATAATTTTGACGTAAAATGGTGATTTAAGAATAGAGAATAATCTTTTATGTTTATGCCTCCTTTCTGTATATTGTAGAAGTATAATCAGAGTATGTAGAAATTAAAGAGCTGGTTTATGTATAACTTCATGAAGGAAGTTAAAGAAGTGCTAAAGAATCACTCAAATCACAATTTCCAAGAAGGTAATGTAAATTATTATAGTGCTGTTACATGTTTGAATTTTTAAAAGCAATCATTTTGTCATCATAGATATTTTGAAGTGATTATTTTGCCTGTCATTTTTCCTTCTGTATATTTCAATAACTTTTAGAGATAGTCATAAAAAGAATCTTGTTTATATGCTGCAATTTTACATATCTTATTAAAAACTTTAGTGTCTACAAACAGTGTAAATTAATCATAAAAATAGAATTCTATTAGTTTTGTCATTTGAAATTTAATTTGTAACAAAGAAATCAATTAAGAGTGTTCAAAATATAAAATAAGATCCAAGTGAAAAGAGCCATAAAAGTAAATTAGAAATAATCTTTCTTCGTAAGAAATCTTAAAATTATTTAGATTTTTGTGGTTCTGGGGTCATTAATTTTTGTGCCATTAAAAACACATTTGAATTTTTTTGCATAACAAAAATTCATCTTTAGTTCTCAATATATTTTAGAGTTAAGGGGATATATATTCATATATCTCTTGACAAGTTTTATGTATATCCTTAAACATTATATATACACATATATTTATAACATATACACAATATATACATATATATACATATATATATATACACACACACACACATATATACCATATATATGTACATATGGATATATATGGTATATATATTACATATATCATATGTCATAGCTTTTAGAGATAAAAGTGCAGCCCTGTTCACATTGCTTGTTCTATTCCCAGTCAGGGCACATACCTAGGTTGCCAGCTCTAGTAGGGGGCATGCAAGAGGCAGTGCATGGATGTGAGCATTGATATTTCTCCTTCTCACTTCCTCTTTCTCTAAAAATCAATTAAAATATATATGTGTGTCTATCTACATCTATATTTATATCTATATACATATATATATATATATATATATATATATGTATTATACAATTGGTATTAGCCAATTAGTTATGGGATAGTGATGTAAGCAGTGATATTATTTGTCGGTAGTGTCTTATAATACAAGAATAACAGAAAGAATATTCTAAATAATATAAACAGAGCACATAAAGAAGTGATAAGTGATTAAATATGCCAGCAATAGCTAGGACTTATAGTATGAAGGGAAGGATCAAAATAGCAAAGACTTGTCATAGCAGAACCCCCAGGAAAGTTGAAACTTGGTAATCCTTCATATGATATAGAGTGAGATTGATATATGGTTCTAAAAAAGAGGATTAATCACATTTATTCTGTACAGGGTGGGGCAAAAGTAGGTCTATAGTTGTGAGTATGTGAAACAGAGTTTATCCTTGTTTTATTACTTATTAATTATTGTATTATTTTCTATACGAACCTACTTTTACCCCACCCTGTATATGAGCCATAAATATTTATGAGCTCTTTTCTTGTAACATCTCATAAAGGCCTGCAAGCTAGGCACTCAGGCAAATAATTAAAGCATTCTATATAATAAAACCCTAATATGCAAATTGACTGAAAGACAGAACAACCAGTTGAATGACCAGTTACTATGACGCGCACTGACCACCCTTCCTCAGGAGGTAGGTGATTAGAGCAGCAATGGGGGGGGGCGGGGGGGTGCTGGACCATTGGCAGTGATTGAGGGGCAGGGCCAGAGGGTGTCACCAGGATGCCAGCCAAGGTGGGTGCCAGTGGGGGGCCCCCGATCACCCCACGCGCTGGTCGGCCCACAGATGGCCCTGATCACCGGCCAGGACTTGGGACCCTACCCTACTAGTATATATTGGGAACAGTCTCTTAGATTTAAAAATTAAAACCTGGCAAGGCTACTCTAACACTGAAAAAACAGGATGATTCAGCGATGACATTCATGGACTCTGGCTTGCACATTTTGTGGTCAGCCCTGATTCTGACACTTATAACTGTGGGACAAAGCCAATTACTTAACTTCTCTTTGCTTCAATTTTTTCACCCATAAGATGGGAAAATGGTACTACTGCCTCAGAAAGATCATGTTATGTACTTTTTATAATCAGGGCAAAAAAATGCAGCTGCCCATACATCAGCAAGATGCCTTTCACCTTTATGGAAAGTATGGTCGCTAGTGCATGCAGAGTCCTGGATTGTGAGAGGGATGTCCGACTTCTGGTTTAGGATCGCACATCCCCCAAGAGGTCCCAGATTGCTAGAGGATGCAGGCCGGGCTGAGGAACCCTCCTCGCCCTCCCCTGTGCACAAATTTCATGCACCGGGCCTCTAGTTCCTCTATAAAGCTATTGAATGCCAAGTCTAAGTTTTATTTATTTATTTTTTGTTGTAACCATACAATGACAGAACCCAAAGCCCACCATTAAAATCACACAGAACATAAAGTTCCAAAGAAAATTTTTATTGTCTCATTTTTAAACATGAAAGGACATCCCAAAATCAGTAGAGCAATCAGATACTGAGATTTTAAAAGTGAATAGAGAGGAGGGTGTCTCAACCATGACATTATTAGCATTTTAGACATGATGCATAGCAGAAGCCTACCTAGTTGTGATAACCAAAAATGCCTTTACACACTGCCAATGTCCTAAGGAATCTAATTCATGTTCAATTGAGAAACAATGTTCTACAGGAAACAGATTGAGAAAAAGAGTATAATTTTAAAATAACTGTACTTTACTTAATTATCCCATTCACAATGCAAGCAATAATTATATAAAATTCAAATAAAAAGTAAGAAGCTTTTTAAAATAATAAATATTATTTCTAAAATTAAATAAAAATAATTGACACCTTAGAAAAATCAAGATACATACCAAAGTAATTTAATAAAAGAATAAAATGAGGGAAAATCAATTCATGGGTGATCCAATAAACAGCACAATTAAATTTGACCTCTAGATAAAGAGAGCACAGAAAATGAAAGTAATAGAAATTTTTCTGAAAGACAAGTGTCTAGGCTGTATAGGCTTGGCAAGTGTCCAAAAGAGTAAATGACAAAGGACTCTGAAAGATAAAGAGTGGATTCTAAACTTTTCCTTAGAAAAATAATTTATGTATGAATTAATGAGTGTTATATTTTAAGTCACAATTATTATAAGCAATGCTATGGTTTGAGTTCAAATCAGTTAAGTATACATAGTAAAGTTCCAAGCATAACCATTAAAAGTCCAGATATACCCTGGCCAGCGTGGGTCAGTGGCTGAGCATTGACCTATAAACCAAGAGTTTCTGGTTTGATTCCCGATCAAGGCACATGCCAGGGTTGCAGTCTCAATCCCCAGTGGGGGGCGTGCAAGAGGCAGTCTGTCAATATTCTCTCTCCTCATTGATGTTTCTATCTCTCACTCTCTCTCCCTTCCTTTCTGAATTCAATACAAATGAAAAAAAATATTAAAAAGTACAAATATATAGTGCATAAATTATAAAATAGTAGATAGAAAAGTTGGAATAAGAGAAAAAGACATCAAAATAAGACAATTAAACATGAAAGGAATGTGAAAAGAGGGCAAATGAAAATGGAAAACATATATATATAGAAATAAATTCAAATATTAGAGAATGATGATGAATGAAAACAATATATTTGCCACTTAAAATATTAAAATTGGCTGATCCACCCAGTTTACAAAATCCATAACAAATATATTAAAAAACAACACAGAAAAGAGTAGGGTAAATGATTACATTAAATAAGTGTCCATCATATGCTCACTAAGAGAAAACAAGATTATTCCTATTAATATCAAATAAAGATAGATTAATGTATAGTAAACCAGACAAACGTATAAGCAAAAAATAATCTAATTTAATGAGATTTTGAAAAATCTACCATCATGTTATAAGACATTAACATGCCTGCATCAAATATTTGTATGTTCAGTTAGATAAAATTATAGAATGTGCAATATCTGAACAATGGTGTACAAAATCCAACATTTATGGAAAACACATTTTTCTTATACAGTTAAAGATTTGAAATCAAATTTAATAGTTCTAAAATATGAGTGTGAGCCTGATAATATGAATTAACCACAAATACAATTTAAGCTAGAAATCATTTTCAAAACAAAGAGTATGTATGAGGAACTTTTAAAATGTACTTTGAAATATTTACCAATGAACTTCTTTTTGTTTAATTTTTTTATTGATTGAGTTATTACATATGTGTCCTTATCCCCACGTTACCCTAAAAATCGAACTCTATTAATATACTACATATTGAAACCATGGAATGGATATATAAAATTATGGATTTAATATTTATATTAGAAGAGAATAAAAGATGAAAATGCCACGACCTTCGCAGCGGGGTTCAGGATCTGAAGGAAGGGCCAACGCACAAATGACAATGCTATACAAGAAATTTGAATTTAGAAGGCATGAGGTGGGCCAGGTGGTGTCTCTTTCGTGAAGAGCACACTGACCTCTGGCCGATCTGCTTTTTATTTACTTGAATATACATTTGCCCTTTAGCAATGCATACAGGCATATCAAAGGTGAAGTTTGATAAACAGTAAAAGGATTATCAGGTTAGGGAATTGCCCTGAGCCACCACTATCTCAACAGCCTGGTGCTTAGTGTCAGCCTTGCTAACACCCAAGGTCCATTGGCCTTCCACGTTCCTTGGTGCACTCTCATGATAGTATTGGAAAGCGGTGGCTTCCCACAGAAAATAGTAAGCAAAATGTGTATCTTAAGTCTGAAAAAGAACATTAAATAAACCCCAAAAAGGTGAAACTATTTAATATGAGAGAAAAAATTAGTGTATTAGAGAACAAAGATGCAACAGAGAAAATAAGCAGAAACAAAAAGTTGATAATAAAGAAAAAAATTGTAAAGAGACGTAAGATGCTAAGTGAAATAAGCCAGTCAGAGAAAGATAAATATCACATGATCTCACTCATTTATGGAATATAATGAACAACATAAACTGATGAACAAAAACAGATCCAGAGACACAGAAGCATCGATCAGACCGTCAAACCTCAGAGGGAAGGTAGGGGAGGGTGGGGGTAAAGGGGAGAGATCAACCAAAGGATGTGTATGCATGCATATAAGCCTAACCAATGGACACAGACAACAGAGGGGTGAGGGCATGAGTGGGAGGGATAGGGGGGTAATGTGGGGATAAGGACACATATGTAATAACTTAATCAATAAAAAAATTTTAAAAAAAGAGAAGTAAGATATATTTTTCTTGAGCATTAAGCAAGAACAATAAATAAACAGATAGACTGATGACTCTTAGCAGGGAAGGGAGAGGTGGTGGGAGGAGAGATTAACCAAAGAATTTATATGCTTATGCATAACCCATGGACACAGACAATAGTGCTGTGAAGGCCTGGGGGTGTGTGGGGGTGGTGGGAATGGGATGGAGAGGTCAATGGGGAAAATAATACTTTTAACAATTAAGATAAGTTAAAAATAGATAAATAAAAGAAACAGATATAGACACATCTTAAAATGAAGAATAAAACAAATACCCATAAACCCATTATACAAAGTTTATACAATATTATATTTTGAATCCAACTCAACAATATATATATTTCAAAATATATTTTTATTTTTTATAGCTCTGAAATTCTGAAATAAAACTATTTATTATACCTTTACTTTGATTGCAGTAAAATAGACAAATAAAAATCTTACATATTTAGAATGTACAGTGTGCTGTTTTGGTATATGTATACATTGTAAAATGATTATACCACAATGAAGCTAATTAACATATTCATCACCTCACATCCATTTGTGTGTGTGTGGGGTGGGGTGTGTGTATGCTTGTGGTGAGAACAGATTTATTCTCTTAGCAAATTTCAAGCACACATTATTATTAACTGCAATTACCATGCTGTACATAGATTTCCAAAACGTGCCTTTTAACTGAATGTTTATACTCTTTGAAAAACACCTCCCATTTTCTCCCACCACCCCCAGCCCCTGGTAACCGCCAGTATACTTTCTATTACTCTATTTGACTTTATTTTAGATCCCCGTATAAGTGAGATCATGCAGCATTTGTTTTTCTGGGCCTGAATTATTTCACTTAGCCAAATATCTTCCAGATTCATCCATGCTGTTGCAGATAGGCTTTTCTTCTCTTTTAAGACTAAATTATATTTTTATATTTACTATATTTATTACATTTTCTTTAACCATTCATCTGATGACACACATTTAGGTTGTTTCCATGTCTTTGCTACCATGAAAAATGCTGCAGTGAACATAGAAATACAGATATCAATTTGAGATCGTGATCTTATTTTTTTTTTTAGACATTACACTGTTTACATATTGATCTTAAATTTCTATTTTTTTACATTAAATATATATCAAACAGAATAATAGTTTTGTATAATGACAGTAGTTTTACTAATTTCTTAATTAGAATTATAAGTAGAGTTTAATGATTTCAATTGCCTGGAAGCATAAGCTGATATATTTATATTAACATATAACATATTTGTTATGTGACAGTATGGCCATATAACTTTATACTTACATATAAACTAGAGCCGGGTGCATAAATTCATGCACAGGTGGGGTCCCTTGGCCTGGCTGGCAATCGGGGCTGATCAGGGCCACGGGAGGTTGACTGGGGGAAGGGGACGTGGGAGGTTGGCTGTGGGAATGCACTGACCACTAGGGGACAGCTCCTGCATTGAGTGTCTGCCCCCTGGTGGTCAGTACACATCATAGCGACCAGTTGACCAGTCATTCGGTTGCTCAGGTTTTATATATATAGATATATCTCCATACTAAAGGCCCGATGCACGAAATTCATGCAAGAGTAGGCCTTCCTTCTCCCAGCTGCCAGCACCAGCTTCTCTCTGGCACCCGAGACCCAGGCTTCCCTCGCAGCCCTGGCTTCATTCAGAAGGTCGTCCAGAAGGACATCCAGTCTAATTAGCATATTATACTTTTATTATTATAGATAATTTATACACACACAATGAAAGAGAAGAAAAACAATATAGTGGTATGATATTTCAAATAATATAATTGTGGTTTAATTAGTAAAAATATAAAAATACCCATAAAACAAATTGATGGGTCATACGGTAACTCTATTCTTAATTTTTTGAGGAACCTCCATATTGTTTTCCATAGTGACAGTACCAGTTTGCATTCCCACCAGCAGTGAACAAGGGTTCCTTTTTCTCCCTAATCTCTCAACATTTGTAATTACTTGTCTTATTGATAACAGCCACTCTAATAGATGTGAGGTGGTATCCATTGTAATTATAATTTACATTTCCCAAATAGCTAGTGAAGTTGAGAATATTTTCATATATTTGTTGGCCATTTGTATGTTTTCTTGGGGAAAATGCCTATTCAGGTCTTTGGCCCATTTTTTAATTGGATTATTTGTTTGTTTTGAAAACATTTATTTGCAAAGATATATGCACCCCTATGTTCATTTCAGCATTATCCACAGTGGTCAAGACATGGAAACAACCAAAGTGGTTTTGATAGATGATTGGGTAAAGATGTGGTACATACTAGTATATACAATTGAATACTATTCAGCCATAAGAAAAGATGAAATACTGCCATTTGTGACAATATGGATAGACCTTTTGAATATTATGCTAAGTAAAATAAGTCAGTCAGAGAAAGGTAAGAACCATATGAGTTCACTCATATGAGGAATATAATACTAAAATTCATTGACACAGACAACAACAATATGGTGGTTACCAGATGAAAGGGGGATGGGAGCAGGAAAGAGTAAAGGGGATTAAATATATTCTGATGGAAGATGATTTGTCTTTGGGTGGTGGGCACACAATGCAGCGTACAGAAGATAGATTATAGAAATTTACACTTGAAACCTGTATAATCTTATTAACCAGTTACTCCAATAAATTTAATAAAAAATAAAATATATAAAATTAAAAATACAAAATCCTTACCATACTTAACATGCTAACAGTGATGTAGTGATTCTTGAAGAAATGCAGTACTCATTTCGAGTTCAATTTTCAATGTTTGTTGAATTACAGCTTTGTTCTTATTTTTCTTTTTTATGATGATAAGTTTATAATATGCATCTGTGCTAATTATGTGGTTTCACTAATTCACTCACGACATGTGGTTATACTGTATAGGTACATCCATACATATATATATATATATATATATATATGTTTATACACATATGTGTGTGGCTAGTTATATGTGTGTGGCTCGTTATAGCTATGGATATGAACATGGATATGGCTATGTAGATAGAGCTATAGAGATAGAGATAGATAGATGATAGATAGATAGATAGATAGATAGATAGATAGATAGATAGAGATATGTTCAAAACAAATGCTCAGGTAAAAAACAAATATTTCCATTATTCATCTGTTTAAAACTGCACAGTAAAAAGTTAGCTGAAGCTCTACCAGGGAAATCATAGAATATTTCTGAATTGACCGAACAGTACCTTTCAAAGTGTAAAAAAGCAATTGAATAATACCTATTGTCCTTTTTTTGCCACCATAACAATATATTTGTCCTTTTTTGTTTTTGTTATTGTTATTGTATTTTATACTTATACTAGAGGCCCAGTGCACAAAAATTTGTGCACTGTGGGGGGGGGGGTCCCTCAGCCCGGCCTGTGCCCTCTCACAGTCTGGGACCCCTCAGGGAATGACCACCTGCTGGCTTAGGCCCGCTCCCCAGGGGATTGGGCCTAAGATGGCAATCAGACATCCCTCTGGCATCCCAGCAGCCCTCGGGGGATGTCCACTTGCCAGTGGGGAGCAGGCCTAAACTGCAGTCGGACATCCTTAGCACTGCTGAGGAGGCAGGAGAGGCTCCCACCACCACCGCTGTACTGGCAGCCACCGCTGTACTGGCAGTCATGTGAGAGCGCCATGACCACCAGAGGGCAGCTCCTGCATTGAGCATCTGCCCCTGGTGGTCAGTGTGTGTCATAGTGACCAGTCACTCCCAGTCTTTCTGCTGTTAGGGACAGTTTGCATATTACCCTTTTACTATATAGGATAGAGGCCTGGTGCACGGGTGGGGGTCCTGCTGGGGTGCCTGGCCAGCCTGGATGAGGGGATGATGGCTGTTTGCAGCTGGTCACACCCCCTTCAGGGTGGGGGTCCCCACTGGGGTGCCTGGCCAGTCTGGGTGAGGGGCTGAGGGCCGTTTTCAGGCTGGCGGGTGACTGAAGCTCCCAGTCTCTCCTTTTTTTCTTATTTTTTTTAACTCTGGGATTTATTTACCTTCTATGGCTGTCACTGGAACTGAGAGCCGGCTTTAGCTCTGAGGCTCGGCTCCAGCTCTGAGACCTCGGCTGCTGAAAGCAGATATCTGGGTTTGTTTGGCTTCTATAATTGAAACACTGTTGCAGCTCAAACTCCCCGTCAAACAACCGCCACAGGGAACAATTTGCAGATTAAGCTTTTAATATATAGGATTTTTATTGATATCTAATTGTATAAGTTCAAGGTGTACAAAGTGTTGATTTGATAAATTTATATATTGCAATATGATTGCCAACATAGTGTTAGTTAACACTTCTAACACATCATATAATTATCATTTATTTTTTTGTGGTGAGAACTTTTACAATCTGGTTTCAGCAACTTTGAAATATATAACAGTATTGTTGACTATAAGCACTAAACCATACATTAGATCTCCAGAATTTATTCATTTTGTAACTGCAAGTTTGTACCCTTTAACCAACATCTCCTCACTCTCCCATCTTCCCCCTGTTCCTTCAGCTCTGGTAACCACCATTTTACTCTGTTTCTGAGCTGGTTTGTTTTAGATTCCATATATAAATGATATCATACAGTATTTATCTTTCTCTGAGTTATCTCACTTAGCATAATGCCCTCAATATTCTGAGATGGTTTTTTCTTCAAGAATTCTACAACTAATGACAACTCAAAAATACAGATCTATCTAGGGCAGTGGTTCTCAACCTTCCTAATGCCGCGACCCTTTAATACAGTTCCTCATGTTGTGGTGACCCCCAATTTCATTGTTACAAATTGAACATAATTAAAGCATAGTGATTAATCACAAAAACAATATGTAATTATATATGTGTTTTCCAATGGTCTTAGGCGACCCCTGTGAAAGGGTCGTTCAACCCCCAAAGGGGTCGCGACCCACAGGTCGACTTAACTCGTTTCCCGCAACCCAAGTGTAAATATTAAGTAGCTCAGAAAACAGTATAATTTTCATATAAAAATGAAAGATAAAACATTAAGAAATTATTCATGATCATTAATTTGTAAGAGAAGAAAAGTAGGCCTTTGAGGAAAAATGTTTAGATAGTAAGTTATATCCCATTGCATTCTGAATGCCTACAGGGGAGTGAAGTGCACTGTAGATTTATATGACTGCTTCAACACTATCCCTGGCTTTTTAAAAGTAATTTATTGTGGCTACATTGGCTAATAAAATTGTATAGGTTTCAAGTCTACATTACTATGTGACACGATTTGTTCATTGCATTGTGTACCTACCACCTAAAGTCAAATCTTCTGTCACCATATTTTTGACCTATTTTACCCTTACTACCTCCCTACCCCCATTCTTTCTGGTAACCACCATACTATGGTCTATGAGATTTTATTGTTTATTAATTTGTTGCTTTCAGTTTTATATCCCACATATGAATGAAATCATAAGGCTCTCGAGAATATCATGCTAAGCAAAATAAGTCAGACAGAAAAAGTTTAGAACCATATGATTTCTCCCTGGCTTTTTAATTAGAGACATGCTTCAGCCTCCAAATGAGATTTTTTTCACCTGAAAGGGGGATGTTTTTCCTTGTATTTAAATAATTATCATTTTATACAAAGGATGGATCTATTATTATGGTATTGCTGCTAAAATAAGTGTATGTTGTATATTCTCTAATTTAATTGTACCTGATGCATTATTATATCAGGCTGCACAAAATAAGCTTCTACTTTTTAATTTTTATAATCATAAATTACTACTAAACAATTATTTCTCTTATCAGCATGTTTTTATTACTAGTACTTTCTGCTAGTTTTCAGTTGGCTTTGATATTGCTGGTGCCTTAGTTTTAAAGTTAAATGAATGATTGAGCAAAGGAATGAATAAAAATATTATATGTATAATAAGGCTTCCAGTAATATTTTATATATACATCAGAGAAGGATATAAATAATTTTAGTCAAATATTCAAAAACCTTCTTAATGAAATGAAGAGTTGCATATGCTGTGGTGTCCTGGTGATGGCAGCAAAACATTCGGCCTGGTTTGGAAAAATAAAAAAGGTACTGTTCTATGCAAACTACAAGTTACTACAAAATGCCAAGCACAGATCTTCAGTCTCAAAGAAAGTATTCAAAACAACTATACTTTCCAAGACAGTAGGATTGAAATAGCAAAGAGCTGAAGGTAGGATGTAGAGGAAGGCACAGAGAAAACTATACAAATTCAAGTGTGTTTTTCTGGAGTTTTTAGTCTGAAAAAAAATAGGAAGGGCTCTAAAAAGCTGAAATGGAATCTAAAATTATTTAGTTTCTTCAGTAAGATACTCTATGCTTCCATTACATCAATAGTAGAATCATTTTGTGAAAAGTATCTCCCAGAACTGAAAATATTCTATTGTACACTAATTAGCTCAGAGCACACATTTCTCCTGCTAACTTCCTACTTTTTTTTAAGAAGCAATTTCCATATGTTTGATTGATACTATAATTTCAAACTTAAATACAAACTTTTTAAAATTTTTTTATTGTTGAAAGTATTACATATATCTCCTTTTCCCCCCACTGACCTCTCCCTGGATGCTCCCACTCCCCCTAGAGTCTCCATTGGTTATGCTTCTCTGCATGCATACAAATCCTTTGGTTGATAACTTACCTCCCCAACCCCAACTCCCATCCTTCCCTGCCTTCCCTCTGAGGTTTGACGATAAATCTACACAATGGAATACTAAGCTGCTGTAAAAAAAGAAAGAACTCTTACTATTTGTAACAGCATGGATGGACCTGGAGAGCATTATGCTAAGCGAAATAAGTCAGTCAAAAAAAGATAAATATCATGATCTCACTCATTTGTGGAATATGATGAACAACATAAACTGATCCACAAAAGTAGATCCAGAGACATAGAAGCATCCAACAGAGCATAAATACATGCTGAAGCTCAGAAATGGCATATTAGTTCTACATTCTGAGCCACTAAAGGAAAAATGAATTAGCAATGATTTTATCACCTCTTATTTGACACATAGAATTAAAAATCAGATGTTGCTTTTATTTTTATTATGAGAAATCAAAGAATAAATATTTACTGAGAACCCACTAAGAATGTGTGTAAAGCATAGTTCTATTTCAAAGTATATATAGCCTAAGTGATAAAATTAGGCTTAGATATGTTATACCACTAAATAAAAATAAAATTTGAAATAAAATAAATCCCTTTTTTCTTCCTTTTTTTCCAGACTTAGGTTTAAAACAAATATGATACAGGAAAATTTATAGTTTATAGCCAAATGAGTAGCAAAGATAAAGTTAAATGCTTCAGAGGAGTTGATTTTAAGTAGTAATTGTCACTAATTTATTTGAAATTTTGTCTTGAATATTTGCTATTTATTCACATTTCATATAAAGAATGTCTGAGGAAGACATACAATAGTCAGAAGGCAATTTGATATGCATTAAATCAGTATTAAAGGGCTCAAGTGAATATACTTTCCAGGGCTCACTTTCCCCTTAATTTTCTTGGATGGCCTTTTTTTGTTTTTAACTTTCTCACTGTGATAGTACTCCAGTGGTATCAAATGTCTTTATCCAATGACATAGTCTCTAGTTTGAAGCAGCATATTTATTAAAAGGTACAGGCATATTTAAGAGATAATATCAGGTTTGATTCCAGACAACTGCAATAAAGCAAATCTTGCAATAAAGTGAGTCACACATTATTTTTGTTTCCCAGTGCATATAAAAGTTATGTTTACACTATATTGTAGCCTATTAAGTGTTCAAAAGCATCATCTCTAAAAAATGTACATACCTTAATTAAAAACACATTATTGATAAACAGTGCTAACTATCACCAGAGCCTTAAGCAAGTCATAATCTTTTTTTTTTTTTTTTGGTGCAGTGTCGCTTTTTTTTTTTTTGGTGCAGTGTCGCAACCTTTTGCAGTGAGAATTAAGGATCTGGAGAAGAAATATAACTTTAGAAGGCATGGGGAGAGCCAGGTGGAGACCTTACTCTCTAGTGGAGAGGTTCCCCAAATGTCCAAACCCATAGCTTTTTATTTACTAGAATACACATTTGCCCTTTAGTAAAGCAAACAGACATTTCAATGGTAAGGTTTGGTAAACAATAAAAGGATTATCAGGTTAGGGGATTGCCTTCAGCCATTCAGCCAGCAGCAGGTAATATTATGCTGATTCTCAGTCCTTGCTGAATATCAAAGTCCTTCAGCCTTCTCCCATTTATGTGTTAACTACTTGTTTGTCTTTGCCTCCAGCAGTGCAGGGTTTTGTCTCAATGTTGATGGCTGCTGACTGATTAGGGTGGTGGTTGCTGAAGGTTGGGATAGCTGCAGCAATGTTAAAATAAGACAACAGTGAAGTTTGCCATATCAATAAATCTTCCTTTCACAAAAATTGCTGTGTAGTTCATTATACTATTTAATAGCATTTTACTCACAAGAGAGCTTTCAAAATTGGAGTCAGATTTCTCAAACCCTGCTGCTGCTTTATCAACCAAGTTTATGGAATATTCTCAATCTCTTGTCATTCAACAGCCTTCACCAAGAGGAGATTCCATCTTAAGGAAGGAAGAGGGAGAGAAAGATGGAAACATCAATGATGAGAGAAAATCATTGATTGGCTGCATCCTGCACAACCCAGCCTTGGGATTGAGCCCACAATCTGGGCATATGCCCTGACGGGGAATCAAACTGTGACCTCCTGGTTCGTAGTTGGAGGCTCAACCACTGAGCCATGCCAGCTGGGCAAGAAACCACTTTCGTAACCTCCTTGACTGTTAGAGATTTATCAAGAGATTGCAGCCATTCAATTACATCTTTAGGCAACATGTCTAATTCTAGTTCTCTTGCTGTTTCTATCACAAATGCAGTTACTTCCCCCACTGAAGTCTGGAACCTCTCAATGTCATCCATCAGGGTTGGACTCAACTTCTTTTATATTCCTGTTAATATTGACATTGTGACCTCTTCCCATGAATTACAAATGTTCTTGATCACATCTAGAATGGTGAATCCTTTCCAGAAGGTTTTCCAATTACTTTGCCCAGATCCATCAGAGGAATCACTATCTAGGGCAGCTACAGCCTTACAAAATGTATTTGTTAAATAGTAAGGCTTGAAAATCAAAATTGCTACTAAATCCATGGGCTACAGAATGAATGTTCTGTTAGGCATGAAAACATTAATCTCATTCTCCATCTCTATCAGAGCTGTTGGGTGACCAGGTCCATTGTCAATAGCAATAATATTTTTTTAAACTTTTTAATTTTTTATTTTTATTGATTTTAGAGAGGAAAAGAGAGGGAGAGAGAGAAACATCAATGATGTTAGAGAACCATCGATTGGCTGCCTTCTGTACACCCCCTAGGGACTGAGCCTGAAACCCTGGCATGTGCCCTTGACAGGAATTGAACCTGGGACCTTTTAGTCTGCAGGCCAATGCTCTATCCACTGAGCCAACCAGCTAGTGCAGTAGTAATATTTTTAAAGGAATATTTTTTTCTGAAGAGTCATCTAAATAATGGGCTTTCATCCAGGCTTTGTTGTTCCGTTTATAGAGCACAACAGAGTAGATTTAGCATAATTCTTAAATCCCCTCAGACTTTCAGAATGATAAATGAGCTTTGGTTTCAACTTAAAGTCATCAGCTGCATTAGCCCCTAATAAGAGAGTCAGCCTGTTTTGAAGCTTTGAAGGCAGGTATTGACTTTTTCTCTCTCACTATGAAAATCCTAGACGGCATCTTTTTGCACTATAAGGCTATTTTGTCTACATTGACAAATTCTTCAGTTTAGCCACCATCATTAATTATGTTAGCTAAATCTTCTGGATCACTTGCTGCAGATTCTATATTAACACTTGTTGATTCACCTTGCATTTTATGTTATGAAGATGGCTTCTTTCCTTAAGCCTCATGAACCAACCTCTTCTAGCTTCAAATATTCTTTCTGAAGCTTCTTCACCTCTCTCAGCCTTCATAAAATTAAATAGAGTTAGAGTCTTGTTCTGGATTGTCATTGGCTTAAGGGAATGTTGTGGCTGTTTTGATGTATCCAGATAGCTAAACTTTATCCATGTCAGCTATAGGCTGTTTCACTTTATCATTTGTATACTCACTAGAGTAGCATTTTTAATTTCCTTCAAAAACTTTTTCTTTACATTCACAGCTCAGCTAACTGTTTGGCACAAGAGGCCAGCTTTTGGCTTATCTCAACTCTCAACATACCTGCCTCACTAAGTTTAATCATTTCCAGCTTTGATTTAAAATGAGAGACCTACAATGCTTCCTATCATTTGCACACTTAGAGAACATTGTAGGGTTATTAATTGGCCCAATTTCAATGTTGTTGTGTCTCAGAGAATAGAAAACCCCAAAGAGAGGGAGAGAGACCAGGAAGTGGCTGGTTGTTGAAGCAGTAGGAACACATATTTATCTATGAAGTTTGCCATCTTGGATGGATGTGGTTCATGGTACCTCAAAATAATTATAATTGTAACATCACTGAACACAGATTGCCATAACATATGTAATAATAATTTTAAAAGTTTAAATATTGAGAAAATTACCAAAATGTGACACAGGCATGAAGTAAGTGAATGTTGTTGGGAAATTATGTTGATAGTCTTGCTTGATGCAGGTTGAATTGTAAAAAAACACAGCATCCACACGGTACAATAAATCTAAGTGCAATAAAATGAACTATGCCTGTGATATGTATCTGTGTGAAACTACAACTTCCAAGGAATAATTAATGAAGAAATCTTGTTCTTTCCATTCATACCATGTACCACTATATTACCACTGTGAGAACTCAGATACACAGACACACATACAGATGCATACATTTACATATATACATACATATACAAATAAATTCAAACACTTTACAGTTTATAACAGGAGATAGAAAATGCATGTTCATATGAACTGGGTTATCATGAAATAGGTATATAAATATGTCATGTGCATTCTAGTAAGTGTACAATTGCATTCATTGTACAACAAACACTTTTTCAAAAACCTGCATTTGCAAGCTTTCTATGGGTCTCAAATTTAATTTATACCCTCCTCTAACATGCCCCCCATCTTTATTGAGGTATAATAGGTATACAGAAAACTGAACATAATGAATGCGTACAACATGATGAGTTTGGGCATATGTACCTATGTTACCATCACCACAATCAGAAAAACAGGGTGATAAACATGTACATTACCTCCACAGTGTTATTGTCCCTCTGTTTTTTATTGGGGGAAGGGTAAGACATAACGTAAAATCTACCCTCTTAAGAAATTTTTAAGTGCACTCTACCTTATTGTTAACTATAGGGACTATTTTTTCATCATAGTCTCAGCAACCAGCAATTGTTTATGATAAAAGACATTGATTTGGAAAATCTGATAAAGTTTCTAGGTGTGCATCTGGGTTTTGCTCAGCAACTTCACATAATTATTAATTTAAAAATATTTTACAAACAGTGAAGAGCAAGTAAAATCATGGTCACGTATATAACTAAAGCATAGTGATTTACAGTGCCCTTATGTGTCCATTGCCTCTCTTAATCCCGGCTTAGGGCATAGACATGAAATGGTCAGGGCAGATATTTTCACACACCTGGTGCTTAAAGTAAATTGTGCATGTTTCATTTTGGGGAGCTGGAAATGTAGTAATTAAATTAATATTTGAGAATTAATTAGTATCCTTTGGGATCTAAATGGTCCTCCACTTCTTTGAGTTGCTTTTGGCATATTTTCTATAACTTTTTAGGACATTTAACTTTAATTTTGATATTGTTTTATACATTATAGCTCAATATTGGGTAACACTGAAAACTACTACTTTTCTCTTTTACTCATATCCTCCTTTTCTATTTTCTAAAACATGCAAATATTTTAAAATATTTAAGAATAAAAGAAATAATGGTGGTCAGTACTTGGCTAATAGTAGAAAAACTCCCTTTGTCTTTCCTTATTGCTCCTCTCATTTATTCATATATAAATATATATATTTAACATATACAATAAGAAATACCAATGGTCCATATCAAAACATTGTTTTATATAAGTAAGTAGATAATATTGCCTCTAAACTACAATGATGGGCAAAAGTAGGTTTACAGTTGTGTGTGCAGGAAACACTGAGTTTATTCTTGTATTGTAATTTAATAATTACTATATTATTTTCCATATTAACAACTGTATACCTACCTTTGCCCACTCCTGTATTATTTTTGAAGGCATTGGCATGGTTTTTCACCTAACTCTTGAAATAATTAAAGTTTACCATCATTTGTTGTACAAACAGCAGCATTTTTTTAACATTCTTAACCTTGGAAGGAGTTTATGAAGCATATGGAGTCGATTTATCTTCGCAGACAATTAAGATGTAGACATGGGTTTGGCCACACAACCAAGGAGTTTGTATGTAGATTATTCAGTCTTGGCACCCTATCAATTTATTTTAGTTCGGTGGTGCTATTTCACCTAAATATATTCATTTTAAGAATAGCCTTAAAAACTCATTCCTGTATTTACTCTAAAGAGAAATGTCATCCATAATATTGGTATTTCTCAATGTTTTCTTTAGTGAAACCTACATTGAAAATGTCCACTTAAATTTAATACTTCTGAAAAAGTTTGGTTTTCTTAAGGAAGCCACAGTTTCCTCCCCATATTATGAAGTAATTCCCAACATAGCACTTACTCTCAGAATTTGGCCACCCACTAAAGGATATGAAAAAATACCCCATGTCCAGTGCATCTATTTATAAGTTGACATAGACTATTGGAAGTTTTATTTTTTTAGTTAAAAGGACAGCTGTCAAGATCAATAACATATATAAGCATATATATTTTTTTTTATTATGCTCATCTTACTGGCAGAGTGTGGAAGGAGAAAACATCACAGAATTCCTAAGACATCTCATGGGTAATTTTACATAAATGGAATATACTTTACCTGTAAGTATGCCTTTATAAACTAGCAAAAGCATATATTACTCATTTTTTCTTGGATATCGTAATGCTCAGAAGTAAATGTGTAACCAAATTAAAATGACTTTGAGGAACTTATGGTCTGCAGGTTGAATCCTGATGGCCTTTTCCAATTTGGTAAAGCATATTTAGATTTATATTTTGTTATTTCATTGTATATACTTGCTGTAAACTACCACAAATCCTTTGCAGAACCAACATGCTATTAATTAATTGCTTAATTCCATGCAGCTGCACTGTGCCAGGCCCCCTGCCAGATGCTGGAAATACGAAGATAAACACGACACAATCCCGTTTTTCAAAGAGTTGAAAACCCAGCCAAACTAGCTCCCATTTTCATGGCACTTTGGAATATAGCAAGCTCTTCCACATTATCATATTTGATATACACACATGGGAAATTTAAAACGTGCATTAGAAGTATGTTTACTCTTTCTGGGCACTGAACTGCAGCAATTATTTCGTTCAATAATAGATCCACTGGGAAGATGTAGCTAATGTGTGAAAACTCAAATCTGAATACTAGTAGATGTGTTATCCTGAGAGAATAACTAAAACTTTGGTGAAGCTGCCTTTGATTCTGTAGTGTGTCATTGGATTTTGATTTTCATGAAGCAAAATGCTTCTATCGTGATCAAAATCGGGGATCTGATATTTACATAGATAATGCCAATTGTGTACTACTTCCAGGAAGCTTTAGAAAAGCCAGTGGCATGATCTCAGATGGAATACAATGCCAATAACCTAGAGCCAAAGATCAGAAACTTGATACCATATTAATAAAAGCTTCTGATTTATTTATAGTTTTGAGTCGTTAAATATTTAAACATCTTAAACATGTAAAGCAAAATGATTTAATTACTATTTACTAAATAATAGTAATATATATTCATATTTTAATGTTATGATGCAAAATGGAAGCTCTGGCTATTTACATAGCCTCCTGCTAGCAATCCATGGTTTTGTGTTTTATTTGGTCTCATTCGAAATAGATTTTAAAACAAGGCTATTTACTCTTTTACTGATTTGCTCTCCTCCTCTTTACTCCATTGGTGAGGGAGGAAGTCCAGCTCTCGAGCACTTGAGGATGGCCAAATGCACACACCTGGCAATGGACAATTGAGATTGACAGCAGAGTGAATGCAGTGCAGCAAACTATTTCCCAGAGACATGTGTGCTGATACTGGTTTTAATGAGCCTAAAATGGGAAAAAAATAAAGGATCTCTCTTTTTAACCTAGATTGGAAGAGCAATTTCAACATGGCTTTTGACTGACATGTTTGGAGATGTTTAAATATTATTTCTGGAAATGAGATTTATAACATTTGATCTTGATTTTTAATACAATTTTAGAGACTGTGTTATGTCCTATCTTCTAATGCAATGAACATAGTTTATGTGCCTACAGAGATTATGCATCTTTCTTCAGCAATACAATGAATCATAAATATGTTTCTAAACTAGTGGGTAAAATCTGTGGGAATAGACCATACATTTTCAATGGGGTGATATCACCTACAAGGAGAAAAATTGGTTTGGATTGGCAGAATACTAGATATTGCAATGATTTAAGGACCCTCAAAGGGGCACAGTGTGTATGGGGTGTCCCAAGAAAATGTATACATACTTTTTTTTCTGATAACACAATTGATGTTTCTTTCTTTTCAGATTTAACCCATTGGGATTAATAGCTACTAAAAGTGTATAGACATTTGAGGGGGGGCACCCTATATGTAATATACAGTGTATCTCTGGTATGAAAATTTTATGGATGGAGAATTAGGAAAAAAGTCTAAAAAGGATGCTGGGATGGTAAAAAATAACGAAAATAGTTAAAAGTTTGAGAAACAATGGTATAAACCAGACATGTAGGGTTTGAAACCATTAACTTGGTTTCCTTATTATAATTGGTGAAGCAAAAGAGAAAACTCGGTTGAACTGGTAAATTCAAATAAAATAGTTACAGTACTGCATAAAATAATCACCTTCTACAGAGTTATCTAATGGTCTTTTTAATATAAGAAAACTGAGAACAATTACAGTTATGAAAATTTCAAATATGTTACTACTTAGAGTACTTTAGAAGAAGTAAGCAAATGATTAAAACTATGTCCAAAGTTACAGGTTTTTAATGTTTTAATGAAATAATTAAATTTTAATTTCAGAAGGGATAAAATATTTGAGAATTATTAATACAATATTTTCAAATTTAATTAGTAAATAAAGCCTGGATGAGTATACTAAATAGTACATCTCCTCAAACATGGTACTCCTAAAGTTGAGAAGCATTAAATAATGTGCAAGAATGTTTTTATTGCATATTTGTTGTAATTATTGTTTCTACTTAGTTTTTAAATCAGAATAACATTTCCAATGTATTGTAGCCATATTCCTCAATGACAATTATTTTTATGCAAGTTGTATGCTTATTAATAGTTCAATGCAGTGAAATTCATAAACATTACAAATAAGCTAACAAATTAAACTAAATTCAAAAGATTTAAGCATTGAGGTCATTTAAAATGATATATAAAATTAATGCTTGTGTTCAGAAGCATTTTAGAAAGTAACTGAAAAAAATAAACTTTTGCTAAATTTTAATTAAAACCTATTATACAATAAAACTTTATTTGCAAAAACAGTTATATGCATTTTAGAATTCAAATCTAGCATCCTTTTAAACAATTCTTTTTAACATAGTCATTAAACTAGTACATTTTCTTTACAACATTTTATATGAAATTTTTCATTATTTTAAATATTCTATGCAGAGAGATTTTCTAGGCCAATGTTTTGTTGTTTGCTTTTTTGCGGGGAGCGAGGGTGGAACAGTTTCAAATTGGGCCATATAGAAAGGAGTAAGGATAAGTGAAAAAATAAGGCAGGCAGATAATATTATGAAGACAGAGGTAAAATATAGAAATTGTCCATATTATGTTTAACAAATCTTACATTCTTGAAAATGTTATTATTCTAATTTTATTGAAAACAAATGAGAATAAAGAAACTGTAGACATTTTGCCAAAAGTCATATTAATGGGAAACAACCAAATTGAAACAGAACACCTCATTTCAGTATATACTTATACATACACTTGCATGTGGACCTGTATGTGTATGTATGCGTGTGTGTGTGTGTGTGTGTGTACATATAATTGTTTATTAACTTATGTAAATCAGCTACTAGGAATGATCACATGCTAGGCTTCATGGTAGCTATTAAAAGAAGAAAGGTTTTGGATGAAGCAAAATATTCCAGGAAAAGGATAACTCATTATGATTTAGACATGAACTTCAGTTTAAAATGAGTGGGAACTGAATATAAATGTTGTACTTTTAATATAATCACATGTACCATGTTACATTTTCAAAGAAATAAATGGCTATAATGGAGGTGCTTGTCCAAGAAGAAACAGGAGTGTAGCTAGTTAGCCTAGCTGTCAGAACACAAATAGTGTCAGAAATGGTAACACATTTCTCTCAAGGGAAATATACAAGCCATGCAACCTAACCTGCCAACATCAGTTTACTTACCCAGATGCTCCCGGAGATAATGCAATTAAATATGTGACTAGAGAGCATCAAAGTTAAAACTGAACTGCTCTACTTGCCATGAATTCTTATTTCTTAATGCCACTTTTAAAGTGGCAGGGTCGGTTTTCAGATATAATTACAAAATTTGAATGTGTGTTCTGTTTCATATTTACTATACTATTCTGAAATCTTGAGCCATCATTGTCTCAGAAGTAGCCAAACATTACCTACTTTTTATAAAATTTTCTTTATAAGGTAGCATTAAAAATGGTAGATTTTTTAGAAATGGTGGTAATTTTTATTAGAGAAGCAGTTCTTTGGGGTATATTAGTTATCTCTTATTTCCTTAAGTTTCCCAGGCAAAATGACATTTTGAATAATACTATTGTGAAGTCAACTTCAAAAATAAACCCTGTGGTAAGGAGGCATTCAATTGCTAATTGTCCTGAGCATCTTAATTCCCAAGTCAAAAGGGAGAAATGGCTTATTTGTTAGATTGATATATTTTATGAATTGGGACACCTTTGAAATTGAAACCCTGTGCTAGAACAACTAGAGTAAACGAGAGTTTTCCTGGGAAATCAAGAATGTATGGTCACCTTACTCACATTTCAGATCAGAGTCCCTGATTTATTCAAGCAGAAAAGGCATTTAGAGAAAGTAAACTGGGTAGGTCCCGAAGACTATGGAAAGACCAGGGAACTAGGCTGGGTACCTGTACAAAAAATACAATTGGACCTATAATCAGAATTTTTTGAAGTCATGCCACAGCACTCCTCTGCTAAGAATAATGCTGAGAATACTCTGGCCAGTGGCAAAACAGCTTGCAACAACTCCACTTTCAGCCCTGGACCCTGAGCACAAGTCCCCTGCCACAACTGTGCTCTGTGCTCCTCTCTGTTGCCCAGGTGTGCTCTGTGCTCCTCTCTGTTACCCTTGCTACCACATTTACCCTAGGTCTAATTTCAAAATCCAGACATGTGAATCTAGTTGGCCAGGCTATGTCATACAATTTACCCTAGCCACCATGAGATTTAGGAAAATGGGAGTCTATTGTTTTTATTTTTTATGATAGTATTTGTGGTTGATTTCCAAAGGAGGCTTAAAAGATGAGAAATTGACCAGTATTAGGAATGGTATGAAATTTCCCCAGAGCACAGTGTACAACAAAGTATGATTTCCTAAGTTTGATGCGAAAGCCCGTGATATTTTCACTGTTTTAGGCAACTACTCATATGAGATAATGCTTTTTCATGGCCTAATAGTTACCATAAATGTAAGAATTGCCAATTCCAATAAATTAGAAAATAAAATATTTTCTACTTTAATAAAAGATATTTACTTGTTTTCCTTGGGCAATTCAAAATGCCCTATAGGATTTTCATTTTTCATGATATAGAAATAGAAATTAGTTACAGGTGCAGAAATCTAAAAGAGATGGAAAAGGTTAATGGGGGGGAAAGGAGGACCTATATAACACTTTCAACAATAAAGATTAAAAAAAAGATGGTGTTGACCTTTGTCATCAGCTTATTAGACACTATCATTCTGCATAATGTGACTTAATGGCCATCACAAAATGCCATCCGCCTCCGTTAAATTCATTTTTCCACTTGGCCTGCAAAGAGTGTATGTGACTACCTTTACAGATTGATTCCACATAGATCAAGACATTGCATATTCAAGAATTAAGAGTAAAAATGCAAATTATGTCATTGTCCATCTTACATCTTTGCATTCTGGTGCCTTGCAGCACTGTAAGCATTATATGATATATGATGCTTGCGGTGTATGAGTATTTGTGTATGGCTTGCATGCACCTGCGTGTGGCAAAGATGAATAAGTAAATGATTTTAATATTTTTTAACACTGCTGAAACAGAATATGAGCATTATACATTTTTAAATGATGCATCATCTTGACATCAGATGAGCATTCATATAAAAGAGATAGTCAACTTTGGGCCTAAAATAAGCCCCAAGGAAGATACAGTAAGGTATATGATAAAGATAATAACATAATGAAACGTGGGATTCAGGGTGCAGACTTTTCTTCCCATGGGTTCTTGTCCTCATGAAGTTTGAAGAATAAACTTGTGGACAAAAGGCTTCTCTTATTAAAAAAAATATAGAAGTTTATATGAAGCAGATACAAACTCCATCTGGACAAGGGTGTCCCCAAAGGGGACCCCATGAGGAGCCACCAACCCTCCAATGGGAAAAGTCTACACTCTCTCTCTAATGGGAAAATTTTAAAAAATCCCTCCCACATGTCCCTTTGTCTCCAGTTTATATATGCTGCAGTTCTTTGTTTGAATCTGACCTTTTCTCATTGGTCCCTTTCCTTAATTTGGGACCCCCCCCCCCCTGCTTTCCTCATTGGTTATTCTGCTATATGGTATTAGTTTCAAAGCTCAAAGCCCATGTGGTGCCCCCACTCTCTCTTCCCTTATCTTGCTGGTTAGAGTCACTTTTGATTTACTAGTATCTTATGGTTTTCTCCCAACTGTGCTGGCAGAGAAAGCCTTATCTTACAGCTCTCCCAGCTACTCAGGTCAGGGCTACTTTTGGTCTAACTTATGGCCACTTTATGCTCAGGCCAGAGATTCCCCTATCTGTTCTTGGTTTATGGCTGTTTTAATTGTTCAGGCCAGAAATGTTTCCATCTGCCTGGACCCCCTTTTCCTGTGACATTTCTTTATCCTCTGTATAAGTAAGATAAGCACTCTGGCGTCTTCAAGTCTCCATTTATGTATTCCTCTATTATGGACTCTCCTCATTCCTATAACTCCCTCAACCTGCCTATTTTGTCCCTAAAACTCATTTCAATAACTAGGGGAACAGAGAGAAAAATAAAGAAGAGACCTTTACAAAAGAAAAAGGAGGAAGAAAGATAATTCAGCCTCTCTAAAATTTTGCCATAGCCCTGAAAGGACTAACAGATTAACAAATTTTATTTTTGTTTTGAGAGATTCTTAAATTCCAATCAATAATCTAAAGAGTTAACTCACTGAGTCTTTACACTTTGATGAATTTTAATCTTTTATATCACAATTGTTCATTTCATAATCCACTTTTTCTTGCAAAAGTAGCATGTACCACTTTCCCAAGTCCCTAGTTTGTGAATTTATCCTGTCTCTGAACCTTCTAACTCTTGTGTTCTGTTCCACTCAATTTATTACTAGCTCCATATTGCATTATTTTACTGTTGAAGTATATATATCCCACCATATTATATATGACACGTATGCTGCCAGGTGATAGATATAAAAAGATAAAATGATTTTATCACTGCCCTCAAGAACGTTACACTCTAGTGTAGGACCAATGCTTCAAACAAGTAATTAAACACACACACACATTCAGTAGTTATTCCACTGAACACATTAAGGTAAAAGAGAGTGACAGGCATATTTTGGTCTGGAGAGAATTCAAATAAGTGATTTTAAGATAAAATAATATCTTAAAAGTAGAATAGGACTGAAGCAGGAAAACAATGCAGTCAAGAAGTAATTATAAATCAAAATTAATTTGCTCAAATAAGTGGATATGCATTGGCTTCACTTTAAAAGTACTAAACTGAGTGGAAAATATTTTAAATGAAAATAGTGTTGGCCAGGTTTTAGGGAAATGGAAAATTTCATCTACTACTTGTAGAATATAAATTGGCAAAAATTTTGAGTAGGCAATTTGTCAAATTTTTATCAAAAGTCTTAATATTTTTTTCTTCACTTTGACCTGGCAATTCTACTTCTAGGAATCTGTAACAAGAAGGTAAATGATAATGTTCTCAGTGATTTATGTACAAGGTTGTTCTTTACAGCATTATTTATGATAGCAAAAATTTTAGTAAAAATTAAATATCCAAAAATGTAGAATTAGTTAAATGGATTATTTTATGGTATGTAAAATAGTTCAGCCTCTAATATAGTATAGCAGTGGATATTTATAAACTCAGAAGTATTTTACAAATACGTGTGAAAAACAAAAGCATATTATAAAATGTATGTTTTTATGTTTACACTAATAATTTCTGGGTTTTAAAATTCATTGGATTTTAATTTTTTAGCTGTTGTTTTCAGTGTTTTGCAAAACATATGCAAGTAATATGTATTTATTTATCTTAAATACATAATACATTCTTTGGGGAAAACAAAAACAGAGCTTTTTTTCTAAGTGATTATTTTCTATATGTGTCTCTCTCACATCATCAAGATCTTGTAGTTTATGTAATGAAAAGTAGAATAAATCCTTAATGGTATATTCTTAAGCACCAATTAATATAGAAAACAAGTCTACACATTTCAATGTAGTCTAGTATATTATAATATAGTAGAGCATAGTATATATCTTATCTTAGTCCCTCTTTCAGGCAAAATTTTGGTTGCCTGATTTATGTTAAATTTAAAAAGCTATAACTTAAGATTTTCATACATATAAATTTATATTTTTGATCAATGTTTTCTCCAATAGCCCAAAATAGTTATTCATATAAGCTTTATTAGACAAAAGAGAGTATGAGAAAAACCAGTTCCATTTTAACATGGCAAAACATATAACCCACAACAATATAAATTTAAATTGATAAAAACATGAAAAAATGATACTTCATGACACAAAATAAAAATATAAAAGTATTTTGATGTGTTTTCCTGGGTTTATTATTTATTTGATGATAAATAAAAATGGCTATATTTTGAAAAACAATTTACTATAAAATAAATATTTAAAAATATTTTATTGTTTTGCCTTCAGAAGTCATACAGTGTGATAATTAGCTTGCCACCCAATTCCTAGAATATTATTTACTATCTACAAAGAGCAAATATGAAGGGGAGATCTTTCATTCCAAGCACATTATACGTGTAATTGATGTATGCCCCATCTCTTAGTTTATAATTGTTATCACAAAAGAAAGACCTCCAACAACCCATTTATCCTGTAAAACCTAAGAAGTGATATTAGTGGATTAAACTCAGAACTAGTGAATTCTATTCTTCAGTAGTTATTACATCTATTATTGGCTTCAAACCCTAGTGAGTAAGCAAATACATTAGCAAAACATCCCAAGTCCAGCCCTGGCTGGTTTTTCTAGGTGGTTAGAGCCTTGGACAAAAGGGTTGCAGGTTCAATTCCTGGTCAAGGTCAAGGGTACATGCTTGAACCCTGCCTTGGTCAGGTGCAAACAGGAGGCAACCAATCAATGTGTCTCTCAAATCATCATTGTTTCTCTCTCTCTCCCCTCCCCTCCACTCTCTCTAATAAGATCAATGGAAAAAAATATCCTTGGGTGAGGATTTAAAAAAAAAATCCTAAATCCTAATTTGAAAATGTAGAGGGGACAGACACTGACTGGGCCTTTTCCAAAATTATTTTTGAAAAATTTTTAATTCAGAGGAAAATAGTTAGAAGGGACCAAAAGATCCACGAACTCCAATTACTTAATTTACTATTAGGAAACTAACCCAGAAGGAGCTTAACTAAAGTAGTAACATAGCATATTTATAACAATTAGGGACTTCAGAATGAGAGCAAAAGTTTGGCTCATGAGTTTGTAGCTTTGTTTCCTTATGATATTATTTTATCTTGGTAAGTTATTCAATATTTCTCAGTTTCAATTTCTTAATCTATAAGATAAAATAGCAATATCAATTTTACTATACACCAATCAGTTATTATTGGTGTATTACTATTATTATTATTATTATTCCTTATGTGAGGATATGTTTACTGATGAGAGAGAGAGAGAGAGAGAGAGAGAGAGAGAGAGAGAGAGAGAAACATCAATGTGAGAGAAACATTGATTGGTTGCCTCCCTGATGAACTGGGATAGGAGATGGAATCCCAACCTAGGTATGAACCCTGACCAGGAATCAAACCAGTAACCTTTTTGGTGCACTGGGCGACGATCCAAACAACTGAGCTACCTGGCCTGGAACAAAAAATAGTGTGGCTGAGGGAAGACTAAAGTGGGCTTTCTATATATAATTTTGTATTTCTTAAATAAATAGTATTACTAGTATTACTAAAAATTTTAAAAAAATACTTTATAAAATCATTGTGAAGTTTAAATAAACTGAAGAGTGAAAGTATATTAAATAATGATTGCTGATATTCTACTCTTTCATCATAAATATGTGGTGCACATATGGAAACATTAGAAAATTTGATGCTATTTGGGAAAATGCACATAATTAACTGATAACTGCTTTTTTAATCTTAATGCTTTTGTGATGCGTACATTTAGCTTTTGTTACTTGAGAGACGTACCGCTTTGAGGCAGAATAAGAAAATTCTAACATTTAATGGTACAAATGAAATCCTTCTGGCCACAGCCCAGAAATGAAACTACAGCCCTGAGCAAATATCAATTCTCATCATCTGTGGTGTCCTTTATTTCTGGCTCCTGAGATCATCTGTTATGAGAGGCAAAACAATTGAAATAGTTCACCTGAGCTCAAATAAATATAGTAGAACCCTTTTAAGAAGAGTTCATGCCTAAGAAATGCTCCCCTAAGGCATTAGAAATGTTTAGATCATGTACACATTCCTATATTTTTAAATTTCCTTTAAATAAACTTACTGTTATATGTATTGTAAGAGTTAGCCTTTGAAGTGGTGCATATGCTTTTCTAGACCACTTTACTTCCTTAAAATATACAGGGTGTGTCCCCCCAAAAATGTATATACACTTTGAATAATAATAAAGGTAGTGCTTATTAAAATACATTTCATTTATAAAATATAATAGAATCAGCTATTAAGTGTATATACAGTTTGGGGGATACCCTGCATTTATTATGAAAATTATTTTAAGAAGAATTTTCTTAGCTCGTTAGTGAGGGTAGATTTTCAGTAGAAGTATCTGTGCTTGCCTCTATTCCTTGCCGGCAGTTTTGCAATGGTTATCTTTATATAGGTGATAGACCCTTCATACTTTCTTCTGAGATTTGGTTCCTCATCTGGGCACTACCACACTTCTTTCTGAGGGTGCAGAGATAACAAACTATTTGAGGAGGCAGGAGTGGGAAAATTTGTAAAATATCTAAATAGGAAAATCCCGACTGTAAATGTTCTAATGTGATTGGTGCTTTGAGAGGAAAGAGCAATCAGTTGTGAGGAAGATACAGAGTTTACTGGGTGAGGGAGGGAGGTAAAATCTGAATACCAATTGCTTGTTACATCGATTCTGTTCACTTAAAATCAACTTAAATATGTTATTTGGGTCTTTTCACATAAAGTATTTATTTAGCAAGTTGAATAAACAAGTAACCAATTAATTTTAAAAGTGTGATTTTAGATGATTGCCACCAATATTTTTCTTCCTAAGCAGCCAGCTTTTTTATGTCTCTTCTTCAAGTCTTTCCTCCTATCAATCACAGACATTGCATGAAGCACCTTCCTTTCTCAGTTTGGTTTCTGAGGCCAAAAAGTTTCAGGCCTGAGTACAATTACAAAAAATAAAAATAAAAATACTAGTATCTTTTTCTTTAGTTTAACTAATTATCTTCAGTTTAACATTTTAAAAGTGAAATAATTTCAAATTGATTATACTTTTTTTCTTCTTTCTACATACAGTAATGGGTTAAATTAAATAAGAATGGAATTGTTTTAGCAATTGAATAGGCTGCCTGAAAAAGGTCTCTCTCTCTCTCTCTCTCTCTCTCTCTCTCTCTCTCTCTCTCTCTTCTCTATACACACACACACACACACTTCCCATATCAACCTGCATCTTTATCTACACCCCCACTGAATTTCACCAGAAGATGACAACACAACATTTGATTATATGAAAATATTGCATATAGATATGAACCCCCTCTAAGAATTAGCTTTTGAACCAAGAACCCAAACCGAGGCCTTCCCCAAAATCTTTCATTCCCTAGTCTTTTAAAAATGCACACATCCTTGAATATTTGATCTTTAAGCAGATTAGCAAGCTTGTAACAGCTGTCTAACTCCTGTGAAACCTAATTAAAAGGGAAACTGATGTAAACATATGATCTCTGTTTTGATTGAAGAAAGGACCAAACAACATTTAAAAAAAAAGTCCTTTAAATTCAAATCCTAAAATGATGCACACACTTTTTGGAATGCAGTGAGGGAAAAGGTGTCGATTCTTATTAGAAAAGTCAGCAAAATAGCCTTCTGAGAGGTAGCACTTTCACATTCTCTCCCGTCACAGATGTTTGTAGAACTTGGTTTTTATAAGCTCCTTCAAAGTTTGAGGGACCCGGCAATCCCTTCCCTTTGAAAAGCCTGTGAGCTGCTCTCCCTCAGCTCCGGTGACCCCACCATCCTAAGCCAGGGAGCCACTGCCTGCTACCCGGAGACAGAGTCCCCCCACCCCAAGCCTTAGAGACCACGGATTGCTATCTCCTCTCAAAATGCAACTGGTTATTTACTTGTATGCATTTTTTAATCCATCGGAACGGCTGTGGAAACTTTGTGAGCCAGTGACTGTGACAGTATATGAGTGTGTGTGTGTGTGTGTGGGGGGTGTGGGTGGCCTGTGCATGCTGTCTGCCAGTGGATTTTTAAGAGCACTCAGGTATCAAACTGGGATTTTTTTCCCTGCTCCCCCTCCCTCCTTTTCCAGTTCTCAGTGAAATCTTTCAGATCTGGAATCAAAGACGTTAGCCAGCGAGCATTGTGTTTTCACCCTGCAGACAAATAACATTCAAGAAAAATCAGAGAAACCTCTAACTCTCAATGACCAAATTGACTAAAAATTCTATACCAAGTTTTAAAAAGAAAAGAATGTGCCTAAATTATATACCTTGCAACAAAAAATCCATACCCAATTATGCTATTATATAAAATATATGTGATATGAATATATGTTTCAAAAAGCCACTTTCAATATACCAAACAAAAAAAAGGTTTCAAAGACATCAAGTAGCATAAAACACACTGTACTGCAGAGACGGAAGAAATGCATTTAAAGCACGGATGAAAATGGCGTGCAGTATAATTACCTCAAATTGCTGTTCGCTTGACACCCTGACACTAATTTTATTCAAGCCATTGGGAAATAAATGTTTTAAAAGCACTCTTTTCCAAACACTGGAGCTAGTGGGTGCTGCGAGGTCATTAAGGAAAGGAAAGGGTAAAGTTTCCAGCATGCAAAAATAATTAAATAATCCATTTAAAATAAAAGCGTCTACGTGGATGACAGCCTTGAATGCCCACATTTTTAACGCTTGCCCTGTACGTGGATTGATTTTTTTTTTTCCTTCAGCATTCCCTCACCAGATGGATTTTTGCTACTGCAGATCAGCAGAGGGTGTCAGATCTTTCAGAGTGCACCAGGCTGGAACGAGCAGAGCTTCTTAGCAACTCTCTTCTTTCTCCCCTCCCCATTCTCGCGCTCTCTTCCTCCCTCAGACAACTCGCCCCCCCGCCCTCCGCCCCCTCCACGTAATTCCGAAAGAGCAGAAGCAAGAGAAGGAGAACAAGAAACGAGCTTGTAACCGAGATCCAGAGCCCAGGGGGCGAAAAAAAGGCTAAAGAGGACCCGAAGGGAAGGAAAGGAAAAGGATGGACAGCCACAAAACGCAGCGATTGCGGAAATTTTCCAGCGCCATTGGTTCAGCAGTGTGAGTGTTTCGGTCGAGCGTGATTTCAGCACCGGGGGGACTGGACAGCACCTCGGGGGGGGACGTCTCGGCAACCCACAGCTACAGCAAGAACTCCACCAGCAGCCTCACCATCAGAAGCCGCCGAAAACCCCTGCTTTGTATCAGAGAGGCAAGGTCAGTCCGACGCACAGCCATGCACAGGCAGTGCGCCTGTACTACGCTGCAAACCCTCTGCTTGTTTCTCTAACATGCACTTGCTTCTAATTACTAGCATTGTTCCCTTTCCTTAGTGAAGAGCACTAGATGGGATTCTGTTAAGTGTGCATTTCTAATTTATACGTATATATTTAACCTCTTCTTAAAAAAGGTTTAGGGAGAGTGGGGTTATTTTTCTACTTTTTTTTTTTTTTTTGCTTGCCTTGCACTACGTGCCTGGATAGTTTGTGGGTATAATTATTGACTGGCGCCTGGGTTGTTGCAGTGCGGGGGGGTTAGGGAGGAAGGAATCCACCCCCACCCCCCCAAACCCTTTTCTTCTCCTTCCCTGGGTTCGGACATTGGAGCACTAAATGAACTTGAATTGTGTCTGTGGCGAGCAGGATGGTCGCTGTTACTTTGTGATGAGATCGGGATGAATTGCTCGCTTTAAAAATGCTGCTTTGGATTCTGTTGCTGGAGACGTCTCTTTGTTTTGCCGCTGGAAACGTTACAGGGGACGTTTGCAAAGAGAAGATCTGTTCCTGCAATGAGATAGAAGGGGACCTCCACGTAGACTGTGAAAAAAAGGGCTTTACAAGTCTGCAGCGTTTCACAGCCCCGACTTCCCAGTTTTACCATCTATTTCTGCATGGCAATTCCCTCACTCGACTTTTCCCTAATGAGTTTGCGAACTTTTATAATGCGGTTAGTTTGCACATGGAAAACAATGGCTTGCATGAAATCGTTCCCGGGGCTTTTCTGGGGCTGCAGCTGGTGAAAAGGCTGCATATCAACAACAACAAGATCAAGTCTTTTCGAAAGCAGACTTTTCTGGGGCTGGACGATCTGGAATACCTCCAGGCTGATTTCAATTTGTTACGGGATATAGACCCGGGGGCCTTCCAAGACTTAAACAAGCTGGAGGTGCTCATTTTGAACGACAATCTCATCAGCACCCTACCTGCCAACGTGTTCCAGTACGTGCCCATCACCCACCTCGACCTCCGGGGAAACAGGCTGAAGACGCTGCCCTATGAGGAGGTCTTGGAGCAAATCCCTGGCATTGCCGAGATCCTGCTGGAGGATAACCCGTGGGACTGCACCTGTGATCTGCTCTCCCTGAAAGAATGGCTCGAAAACATTCCCAAAAACGCCCTCATCGGCCGAGTGGTCTGCGAAGCCCCCACCAGACTGCAGGGGAAAGACCTCAATGAAACCACCGAACAGGACTTGTGTCCTTTGAAAAACAGAGTGGATTCTAGTCTCCCGGCGCCCCCTGCCCAAGAAGAGACCTTTGCTCCTGGCCCCCTGCCAACTCCCTTCAAGACAAACGGGCAAGAGGATCATGCCACCCCGGGCTCTGCTCCGAACGGAGGTACAAAGATCCCAGGCAACTGGCAGATCAAAATCAGACCCACGGCAGCGGTAGCGCCCGGCAGCGCCCGAAACAAACCCCCAGCCAACAGCTTGCCCTGCCCTGGGGGCTGCAGCTGCGACCACATCCCAGCGTTGGGGTTAAAGATGAACTGCAACAACCGGAACGTGAGCAGCTTGGCTGATCTGAAGCCCAAGCTCGCCAACGTGCAGGAGCTTTTCCTGCGAGATAACAAGATCCACAGCATCCGCAAATCGCACTTTTGTGGAATTACAAGAACCTCATCCCTGTTGGACCTGGGCAACAACAACATCGCCACCGTAGAAAAACAACACTTTAAAGACCCTCTTGGGACCTCCCGGTGGCTGTATATGGACAGCAACTACCTGGACACACTGTCCCGGGAGAAATTTGCGGGGCTGCAAAACCTCGAGTACTTGAACGTGGAGTACAACGCCATCCAGCTCATCCTCCCGGGCACCTTCCACGCCATGCCCAAACTGAGGATCCTCATTCTCAACAACAACTTGCTGAGGTCCCTCCCCGTGGACGTGTTCGCCGGGGTCTCGCTCTCGAAGCTCAGCCTGCACAACAATTACTTCATGTACCTCCCGGTGGCAGGGGTGCTGGACCAGTTAACTTCCATCATCCAGATCGACCTGCACGGGAACCCCTGGGAGTGCTCCTGCACCATCGTGCCTTTCAAGCAATGGGCGGAGCGCCTGGGTTCCGAGGTGCTGATGAGCGACCTCAAGTGCGAGACGCCGGTGAACTTCTTTCGGAAGGACGTCATGCTCCTCTCCAACGACGAGATCTGCCCCCAGCTGTACGCCAGGCTCTCGCCCACGCTCACTTCGCACAGTAAAAACAGCACCGGGTTGGCGGAGACCGGGACGCACTCCAACTCCTACCTAGACACCAGCAGGGTGTCCATCTCCGTGCTGGTCCCGGGACTGCTGCTGGTGTTCGTCACCTCCGCCTTCACCGTGGTGGGCATGCTAGTGTTTATCCTGCGGAACCGCAAGCGGTCCAAGAGAAGAGATGCCAACTCTTCGGCGTCCGAAATCAACTCCCTACAGACAGTCTGTGACTCTTCCTACTGGCACAATGGGCCTTACAACGCGGACGGGGCACACAGAGTGTACGACTGTGGCTCCCACTCGCTCTCAGACTAAGACCCCGACCCCGGTAGAGCAGGGGAGCGGGGAGGCGATGCTCCCTCCCCTGGCCGACATCCCAGGGGTCAGAGGAGCCCAGACCCAAGTCCAGTGCGCCCCCCAAGGCTTGATGGACACAAGTAAATAAATAACTGTGAACTCGCTCCACGGAGAGGGTCTGACTCCTTAGCTCCCTCCTGGAAACAAAGAGCAGACTGTGGCTGGGAGAGCGCTGCCAAATCGCTCTTTGCTGCCAGCCCGGCTGAGCCCCTTTAGACAAAGCCCGGCAGGGGCCCTGCTCAGAGACCGACAGTGCCCGAGCCCTCTGCGGAGGAACTGGTGGGGGATGGCTGTCGTGGTCCTATACATATATACACACATACCCACATCTATATAGAGAGATAGATATCTATTTTTCCCCTGTGGATTAGCCCCGCGAGAAGGGGGCCTGATCGTTCCCTGATGGCTACGCAGGGATGGGCAGTTGCACGAAGGCATGAATGTATTGTAAATAAATAACTTTGACTTCTGAGAAAAAATCACACAAAAAGTGCTGCATGGCTCGCATGGAATCCACGCGCTCCAGGGACTGGAGAGAGCGACTGGAGAGAGCGTCACGCTCACAGCACCCACCCTCTTACCTGATAAGTCCCATCGTATCAAACTTTCTATAAACAAGTACAGTCTCATCAGAAGTGCCATTTCGCCATTATTTGTGATCGGTAGGCAGTTCAGAGAGTATGTTTACTGTGGAAAAAAAAATGTTAAGGTTTTATTTAAGACATTTGCATGGTTAGCCATCAGTCCATTTTATGAGTTAAAAAAATGTGTTTTGTTGAGAGACGTTTTCACGGGTTGTGTTGGGTTCGTCCTTTTATTTTGATGGTGATGTTTGTTTCGGTTTTATTTTTTGTTTTGAAGGGGGGATATTTTTCTATACATTTCCAATAAGGCCTTCCATCTGAATGTAAAATAAGTACCCATGATTTCTATTATAGTATCGGTGTAATTATTAAAAATAAGAAAAAAGAAAAGATTTTTGAGGCAGTTAAGCATGACCAATTAATGTCACTCTAGTGCTTAGGCTGCGATCCTATGGTAGCAATTCTGTGCTGGTGTAAATCTTACTTACAAAGTAGGGAAAAGAAGCGAGGAAGCACGTGAAACTTACTAATTCTATTCAAGGATTTTATAATGGCATATTTTTTCAGTATTAAAGTGAAAATGTTTTCAACTCTTGGTCCTTACATTTTTCCAGCTTCCTATTTGCAACTGGTAACCTGGATTTGCGGTGGAAGGGACAGGGGAGGGGGAGGGGTGGGGGTGGAATCTTTCCAGAGCCGCTTTAAGGCTCTTTCTCTAACCCTCTTACTTAGCTTTTACCTTTTCCGTAGTTCCCGGCCCTTCCCCCTCCATCCCCGCCCCGACTTTTCCAGCTTTTCCTGTGGATTAAGTAAGGTCTTCCCCCAACAGCGCCCTCCCCTTTTCCCCCTTTTTCTTATGCGGCAGTGAATCCCTTTATTAATACTGGAAATCCCTCCTGCTGCTGCTTCTGCTGCTGCTGCACACACTGCAGATATACTGAGGATGTTGGTAAAGATTTGATTTAATTGACTCTGCCTAGATCGGTCTCATTAAACAGAGTGGAGATTTCATTGGTCAGCATTCTTCAATGAAAGACAGCCTTAATGACTGGCATTTGAGATGCTGCTGGCGTTTTGAATTCAACATCTGCTGAAAACGGTAAAACTAATTAATGCCCACCCACCCTGCCCGCCCCAGCAACTGCATATTGAAATTTGTTAAAACACTTATCTTTATGGAAATCAATCATTATCCTAAAGAAGTGTTTCTAGCCCATCATTTGGATTTCTGGTTGTGACTCAGTAATTAACAAGAAACAGCATTGAACTATTTGAATTTTATGAGCCAATGTAACTCTGGCCTCAATTATATTCCTCTGGGATTTCCAAGTGGTCTGCTTTATCAGCAGTTAAGGGACAAAAAGCAAACAAAATTACATGTATTGATGGGGTCTGCATTCCACCACATATCCACCATTGAGAAGTGTTAAAAGACTGCAGACCACAGATCAAGAAAAAATATATATCTATATAGATTGTAAAGGAGCAAATGAAAGCCCCCAGAGCAGTTGTAAGAAGATTTGCCTTCTAGAACTCATATTCTAGAGAGAAGTAATTTCCCAGAACAATGACAGTGATGTTCTGGAGTATGTATTATTTATTTTAATGCTTTTTAAATAAAATCTTTATTATAAACCATGACTATTCCTAAGGCCATTCATCATTTTCTCTCTTGATTCTTTTGTTTGTGGACTACATTTCATGGTGGTGAAATTGTAACCTACAAATATTATAAGTTGCTTTTTTATTTATTATTCATATGAAGGCCTTACTTCCTTTTATGGAAAGTACAACTGGGTTTCTGGTAAGCGATGGACAGATCTATTTGTGAGGGAAAGTTGGGGAAAGGGAAGAGCCAGGTATTCGACAGTATTATGACCTTAAGAGGCAAAGAAGAGATGGCAGATGTTCTAAGTCTCTGGTGGAAAGTGACACTTAACTAAAAATACCTAGTGAGGCATGAGAGCAATTTTTAAAACTGATACATAATTAATCTAAGTTATGAAACTAGAACTTCTCATAGAACTAGAACCTTCTCACAGGGTGCACTGGGGCAAGAACCTTTCTTCATACTAATTTTAAAAATTACAATATTAACGATAAGGTTAAATAGTTAAACTTATTCTTAAAATATTAGCTTTAATAAGTTTTGAGTGGTCGTTGAGTACCAGGCATGTACTAAGTGGTTTACATAATGATTTAATTTAACTACCACAAGCACAGATTAGTTTAATAAAATATTGCTTTTTCCATTATACCAATGAGAATAATGAAGCTAAAGGAGAATAAGCAATAACTCAATTCATAACTGTTAAATAGTGGAGCTGGATTTAAACGTCAACACCTCATTCTATGAATAGTCATATTGACCTGATGACTTTTTAAAATATGGTATTCCAAATAAAGAACCTAGGTTGTGTCTTCTTATTTGAGTATGTATTGGTGGCTCTTTATATATCCAGTACATCTTGCAACAAAAGATAACCATCCTACATTTAGAAGAGATGTTCTCCAAGAGTATGTAAGAAGACTTACATATAAGAAAAAAATATGAATGTGCTATATAAATTTAAGAATTATGAAAATTCATATGATTAAATCTAAATTATCTATACATTTATTCTAAATTATTAGGGTCATCAAATATTTTAATATATAATAATACTTGTTAAAATTTATGTAGAAAAGATGTCACATATAAAAGAACATACATTATTTTGAGAGTGTTTTATTTATTTTGATAAGTATCTTGATCATAGTTACATATATAAACTTTTATATATGCTTATATGTGGTTTGAAGGATGCATAATACATATGGTCTCACCATATAATTATCATTTAGATGTGTTTAGCTTCTTGTTTTTGTTTATTTTTACATAAAATGCTAACATAACTGTAGCTGTCATTTGCTTTTGTTGAGATATCTTGTTTCCAGCTATATCATCCTTTAATTTATCAAAGCAAAAGAGATTGTAGTTGTGCCAGGTGGAAAAGGAGAAAGGAGATATTTTGTTTAGTTCCATTGCTTTAAAAAAGTAGTAGATTCTGTGGCTGCTGATGTAACTAAGAATATCTTAAAATTTAAGATGTTGCCATAGAAATTTATCATTTACCCATTTTTACATGTTTACCTAGGAGGAAGCTGGAATAGTTTATCTAACATCAACATAACATGATTCTTTTTCTTAACAGTATTTATACCAGTATAAGATGTAATTAGAATTGTCAGGCATTTTAGAAAGTATTAAAATTATATTGGTGATTCCGAGGACAGTTTGTCAATATCGCTTTTTCTAGGTTACTAATAAATGTTTTTTGGTGTGCACAAAGAGACAGATGAATTTGTAAGGGTGAACACAGAAGTGTGTGTTTTCAATGTGTTGGCAGAATATTAAGTAGAGTGTTTTCTAACTTTGCTTTTTTGCTAGCTTATTTATGAATACCATTTTTTTATTTGTGTGCTTATGTGAAGAAAATGGAAATATAAAATGTGCTAAAATTTAATTTTGGCATGCATTAACTTTTGGTCCATTTTCTCTCTATGGCAGTCTATTCCAAATGCAGCATATTTATTTAATTTTTAAAAGATGAATTCTGTATAATATCAACAGACAGAAGAAATAAATACTCAAGATTTTTGTTATATGATCTGTTTCAATGTGGCCTTGATCCATTTTTTAAAAAAGGATAAAATAAATAACTTTCTTATAATCCACTGGCATTTTCTTTTATCTATAAAGTTGCCCAAACTGATATCATTAAAAGAAACAGGACATGTGGCAAGAAATTCTTGGCATTGAAACTTAAAGAAAGGCCACTGAGTAGCTTTAGGAAAGCACATATTACAAACAAGGCAATCTTGAAAACTGAACCAATATTGCCTCTATTGTGGCCTATTGAAATATGGTTGGGTTACAGAAAAAGTTAGATAGTTAAGATAACAAACTAAGTGTTTAACAACTATAATTTTATAATGAAATGGACCACTGAAGAAATCATCTTAGATACTGAAACCCAGTGTAACCCTTTGGCCTCAATTGCCTGGCAATTTCACTTTATTGACTGAGAGACCTCAGTTGTCTAATTAATTACTCTTCTCCTTTCATTTACGTGCTAAATATATATTACCTTACATACTTGAAATATAATTATATTTCCTACTTGAACTTTGCAAAAAGCTTGGAGAAGAATTATCTAAAATTTTACAGAATTTTGAAGGCTTTAGAATGTAAATGTTCAATTGGCAACAAAAAATTGGCAGTTACTACATGAAAAATATTGTAGACATTCTCTTGTGAAAAGAAAATAAGGCAGTTCTAATCTCAGGAAGTTTATGACCAGCAAAGATGAGATATATACATCATTGTAATTATAAAATAGTATATCATTGGCAGTTTTTAAAGGCTGCCACTATAATTTTGTGTTTCTTTTAAGTATGTGATGTTTTTGGCCATTTGGAAAAGTGCAGTTGTCACATCATTTTTACTATTATACAAATAGTTTAAAATTTTAAAACAGTGTTGTAAAATGAAAGAAGCACTTTAAATCCTTTCTGGTTTCAATTACATTTTTTCTTTGGGAAAATGTCTAATTTTAACGTCAGTAAGAGTTTTCTGACTAATCATTCTAAAATGAACCAATCAAACCAGTTTTTATCTTAACATGTGAATGATAATTTTCCAATTTTAGTTATTTGAGAAATCCAATATGAGTTAATAAAACCGAATAAACTATGTTCTAATATCATAAGAATTTCAGAAGAGTTGTCTCTGGGAATTTAGGTGTTTATATTATATATAAAATAGAGTATAGAAACATTAATATATTATTATATATACTTTTTCAATTTTACTGTAAAGCTAATAATCCCAAAGCCATGCTTGTTTAGAAAAACCTAATATTCAGTTACTAACTAGTCTGTTCCAGATGCACAAGTACAAAGGTTTAACAAGCAGAAAGCAGTAAGCAAAGCCATGCATTGTGTCAGTTCTATGCCTTATTCCATTTACTCTAACTCCATTTCTTTCCTTGGAAGAAAATTACAGGAAGGAAACATGTCCAGCTGCAGCCTATCAATAGAAAAAGTCAATACATAGTGAAACATGAGAAATGCTTCAAATATAGATAATAAATGGCCAATCCATAGTGTTCTCAATGAAGCACTTTCTGCCTCTCACAAAAGGGGGATGAGCAGAAAAGGGTCACTATTGCGATAAAATATAATGACTCTTCCCAGATTTTGTGATATTTATTGTGCACTTTATTTTTAAAATCAATATATTTTTAACATTTTCAAACTGCATGATATGAGAAAAGAATACTCATTATTGTGATAATAATATGATTTAAATAGTATTACGTGTACATATGTAGAACATTTTGCTACTTCCATAAAATAACAAGATTACAAAATAGTGAATGAATTTGAAACGATGCCATTTTCTACACACCACAATAAAATCTACATGTTTTTATCCAGGTATTTATATTTATTGAAACCCAGGTCATTATTTTATATAATTATAAGTAATTCTATATGACTAAATTACTATATCTAAAATTTTGTTATGTAATATATTAAATGATGCCACATAATAATTATTTGCTAGTTCCTGTTCAGTTAGATAATATTTGTAGCTAATTTGATACAGTGTGAGTTCAGTTAACTTTATTTACTTGGATATATTTAGCACTGGATTTGTTTTGGTGGTCATATAACAAATGGCTGACTGTGGCTTTGTCATCATTGAGTTGAAAATTTATGTTAGTAAACATTTCAAGATTCCTAAATAATTAGTCTAATTTGATTTAGCCCATTATCAGTTGAATTTAAAAGGAATGAAACTACTAAAGAGCTTAATGCTGTTTATCCCTATTTCCTGAATGACTAAATGTTTTTCAGTGTCTCAATACTTTAAGGAGAGAGTTTAGCCTTATTAATTTTTTAGTCAGAAAAATGTTACATTTTTAAAATTTTTCAACAAAACTTTGGATGACATTTTTATTTTTCACCCAAATGGTCAGCTCTCCAACAACCAGATTTCATGTTACAGATGGCATTTTGTATGTTAGACATTAAGACATAAGAAGCAGAGTATTCCAGGAGGGTATGCATCTTACGTTATGATATTATGAGGAGTAAGACTTGAAGCCAAGAAACCAACAGCTGAAAACAGCAATAATCCCCAACAAATGAATTACATGGAATGCCATGTTACTATTTTACTTAAATTTATAAATTAAATTAAGAAGAAAGTCAGATCAGAGCACTTTTTAACATTTGCATAAGCATGACATCACTTATAGCCAGCCCCAAACTATCTATGCCAGTTTTTTAATAAATTTTTTTTAGCCTTTTACATGGATTGCTAATAGGGTGCCTATTAAATTAACATTTCTGCAAGTTCAATTTACACAATTGGCGAGTAATCAGATACACAGACTGGAAATAGAATTGTTCTATTTTATAAATATGTTTCGTTTAGTTCCTAACATCTTAAACTACTATGACATATTTCAAGAAAAGAAATTTCAGTCCCTAGTTATGTTGGCTATTAGACAATGATTGAGAAATATTTTTACTACAAATTTTATAATATTGTATTCTTCAAGAATAATACAATTATCAGTGATATATGTACCACTTACCTCCAGGTATTTCAAGGAGGCAACATAGTATTGTTAGGGAGACACAACTTAAGCCAAATTCAGAAAACAGGAACAAAACAAACAGAAAGAAAGAAGAAGAAAGAAGAAAGAAAGAAAGAAAGAAAGAAAGAAAGAAAGAAAGAAAGAAAGAAAGAAAGAAAGAAAGGGAGGGAGAAAGAGAGAGAGAAAGAGAGAAAGAAAGAAAGAACAACTGGGAATAATGAAAATTTTATTTTGTAATCAATATAAACATATTTATTGATCAGTTACTATATGCCAGGCATCTATGCAGAGGTTCTAAAGCCAAAGAAGACAGACTAGATTTCTCCTCACCTAAATTTGCATTCTGTCTTGGATTAAAGAAAAGTAAACAAAAATAATGGTTAAAATAAGCTTGTATAATGAAGAGCTATGAATAAAATAAAGTGGAAGGGGGTGATGATATTTTTTATTTAGGGTGGTCATAGAAGTCCTCTCTGAGGAGATATTCCATGAACTGAGTGAAAAATGATGAGACAATTATTTGAAGATTAGGAGAAAGAGGAGTCATGGAAAATAAATTAGCAAGGACAAAACATCCTAATTAAAAGTTGTGCATGGCTTTTTAAGGATTAGAAATCGTGATAGACAGAGCCTTGACTTGGGATGGTGAACACACAATACAGTGTATAGAAAATGTGTGGCAGAGTTGTGCACCTGAAACCTGTATTATTTTGTTAACCCAATACATTCAATAAAAAGGAAAAGAAAAAAATGATTAAAAAAAAGGCAAGAATAGCTGATATTTGACCAAAGGCAGAGATGAAGTTGAAGAGGTAGAGAGCAGCCAGATAATGCCTTATAAGCCATAGCATGGAATTTAGATGTTAGTTCAAGTATAACAGAGTTTTATGCAGCCAAGTGATATGATCCAAATAGTATATTTAAATAGTTATTTTAACTCAATTTTGAAAGTCAATTACAGGGGGCAAAAATAGAAGGCAAGGAGCTGCTAAGTTTGGGAAGTTTGCAAAGTTTGGGAAGGACATGATGGTGTTTGGGCAGTAGTGGTAGCAGTGGACAGAAGGAGGCTGGATGGTAAATGTTTGGTGTCCAAAAGAACTCTATTAGAGCAGAGGTGGGAGTGAAGGAAAGGATACATAGTTGTGTGTGAGGGTGTGTGTGTGTGTGTGTGTGTGTGTGTGTGTGTGTACAGAAGGAAAGGCTAGAGGAAGCAGGTTTTGGGTTCTAGTTAGAGTCTGAGCATGTTAACTTTGAGATGCTTGTATACATATTCTGGGTGGGCTGTTGGACATGGAAATATGGAGCTCAGAGTGAGTCTAGGGAGGAATATATAGACTTGGAATTCATCATTAGTCTTTTATTGATGGCTCCATTTTTATAGAATTAAAAACTATGCCTAAGGTTGCATTTTACTGGTACACTCTACCTTCAGGGCAGATTTAATGACAATTGAATATAAACTGGATTTTAGAAAGAAATCATATAGGAAAGGTATGAAACATGTGTAATATGTACACATTTTCCCTCAAACCAGAAAACTGTATGTAAAAACCAGCAAAATATTTATTGTTAAAAATCAATTGGAAACAGACAATAACAGTGTGGAAAAAGATAATAAAAAGAGCTTGTGACATAAAGGTGCAAAAGTAAACTTAAAATTGAAATGCTTACGTTTTTTGCTTTAGTAAGAATATTTCTGAATTAGAGGGAAATAATCATATTCATTACCAGTGACAAAAGACTTAACTTTATTTTTTAGACAAGTAGAAAGATTTCTGGCAAAGAAAGATTAACCTTAGGAATCAATAAGACAAGAATGAGAATCAGGTGATTTTTATTTGGTAGTTATTCAAAGGTGGCACTCTCTGGGAAGCTTTAATTTTACCCTGGCTTGTAGACAACTCTGTGATATGGTAATCTCGAAAAACTAGGCCACATGTGGTATTTAGTCCCACCTTTGTGTAGCCAGCACAATAACAAAGATTTCATGTTTTCTTCATTTAACCAACCATTTTATCCACATCATTCAGCTCACCATCACAGTCTCTAATCTCTAACAGCGCAAGTGTAATTGAAGTTAATCTTCTAAGTAAATTGTGATTACTTTTCATTTTATTTTAGTCCTGCTGCAATTCAAATATTCATTTTGGACATTGTACAAGGATAGTCTTCCCTTTTCATAAGCTCTAAGTGGCTTCATTCTTTCTGTATATGTGTAATGCCCTGTTGCAAATACCCAGTTTATTTTTGAAAGGGAAATTAAAAGCCACTGAGAACTCTATTTGTGCCTCACAACACAGCCCCATGGTGCTACTGAGTTCAGTCTTTGGAATCATATATGGGGTCCACAACATTGAGCCTGTGGTCAGAAGGCCTTAAATTCTGACTGGGTTCTTCTCTAGCGCTATGATCCTAGGTAAGGCTCTTAGAGCCGGTTGAGTCCCAATTTTCATACCTATGATGATACTGTTGAACTAGATAGAATCAAATGGTCAGGAAACCTTTTCTCTGTTATAAAACACATTTTTGACTTTGTGTACTCAGATGGAAAATCTAGGGTAATATGTAGATATGCACATATATATTATGTAGATCACATGTATAAAACTAGAGAGAAAACAAATTTCTAAAAATTTCTGTTGATAAAATTTAAAATTTTATAGACACTGAAATTTGAATATGATATAATTTTAATATGTCACCAAATATTTTTTCCTTTATTTCTTTTCAAGCATTTGAAAATATAAAAACTATTCTTAGTCCACAGGCAACAAAACAGGCAACAGAATTTATCTGGCCTATGGGAGTTAGTTTGCCCTTCCATAAACTAGATTAAATCCCTCTAATAAAGCTCAGATAATATGTTTATTATATATTCATTAAAATATCTCAAAATATTTTGCTTTATCCAAATTATATAGGATTTTAAAAATTATATAGGATAGTTGTCTAAGTTTTTTCCATTCAGTGTACAGATATTATATGCCAGGGATTGTATAAGAATCTTTATATATAAAAGCCTAAGTGACCATTAAGACCAGTAAACCAGTTGCTATGATGCACACAGACCACCAGGGGGCAGATGCTCAATGCAGGAGCTGCCCCCTGATAGTCAGTGAGCTCCCACAGCCAACCTCCTGAGGTCCCTCTTTAAAATTATACAGGATAGTTGTCTAAGTTTTTTCCATTCAGTGTACAGATATTATATGCCAGGGATTGTATCTAGTATAATTATAAAAATATGTATAAAGTAGGCCAGGGGTAAAATAGTGATTGAAGAGAACTGACAATAAACTAATGATGTTTGATCAAGAATTACTGGAGTGGTTAAGAGTCCCATCTCTAGAATTAGACTGCATCAATTCTACTTCTAGCTCTGGCTAGCTGTGTGAACTTGATAAAGTTATTAACCTTTTAAGCTCCTTGACTTTCTCACTTGTAAAATGCAAATGACAATGATAGTGCCTACCTCATAGCAATGTTCTGAATATTAAATGTGTTAATTCAGTTAAAACACTTTAAAAAGGTTTTGATACATTATGAACTTTCAGAAAGCAATAGCTATTATTCATGGTTCTCTGTTGCATAAATAATTTTACATAATACTCAGAGCAATTATATATGGTAGGTCATTAATTTACATTACCATTTTACAAATAAAGAATCTGAGGATTAGAATGCAACTCCCAGTGTACCGCTCAGTGGCAGAGCCAAAATTCAAAGTCGGATCAAAGAGACTAAAATTTCATTTTTCTTCCTTTTGTGCCTCCAAGTTTCATTTAAATCTTCACTTTTTAGCCACCTTTTGCTAATCTACAGAAGAGAAGTGGGGGAAAAAAGAACACATGTAAATAGCACCAAGAAATGACAAAATGGCTTAATACATTTTTTCTCTTTTTTTTTGCAAGAGATGGAATATCTAAACAATTTTAAGCCAGGGAGGTGTCGCTTAGTGGTTGAGTGTCCACCCATGGACCAGGAGATTGTGATTTGATTCCAGGTCAGGGCACATGCCCGGGTTTCAGACTTGATCCCCAGCTGATTGATGATTCTCTTTCATCATTGATGTTTCTATCTCTCTCTCCCTCTCCAGAAATTTGGAACAGGCATTTCAAGCAGGTATACTATCAAATCTCTTAAGAAAATGCCTCCTCTCTCTGCAATAAAAACATTTTTAAAAACATTTTAATAGCAGTATGGTTACCAAATCATTTTTACCAGGTAATGCTAGCATGTCAAGAGATGTTTGGCGGGAGTAATGTTTTTTAGTGCTTCAAATTACACATGTAATTTTTTTTAATGCAGAAATCAGAGGGATTTCTTCTTCATCATCTTAGAAAATAAGAAAAGGGCATTTTGTCTTTTTGCTGATTTCAGGATATCCAATAGAATTGGAAAGGGAATTCAGACTACTGCCTATAGTAGGCAAATTCTCCACCAAAATCAATTATAGAATTGGAGCAACTATTATATTTGCCTTTAAAGACTCTGTATTAGTTGTATACCAGGGACCATAGTTCTTTTTGCTTGGCATAGCACCTATCTATAAATGGATCTGTAATATAATAGTGTTGCTATGGTGAGAACACTAATAATTCATGATATCATTTTGGAAGGTAATTCATTTTGCCTTCCAATGCCAAAAGTGAAGCAGGCTTCCATGTCAGAATACATTTATTTGCTCAGGATAGAAAACATGCTTTCCTCCCACAAACTACTTCTAACATACTCTGTTTCTTGACTCTGCTATTTATGGAACTGTAGTCCATTATTCAAAGCCCCGAGATATAAAACTGTAACCTACAAAAATGATTTCTTGATTTTAAAATTGGAGAAACTCAGCATCAAACAACTTAATAGTCCTTAATATAGAACTTAACTGATTTTAGGAAATACTCTGAATCTTTGAGAGAAATGTATGATCCTATATTATAAAAGCCTAGTATGCTAAGTGTCCCGTCGATTGGTTGGCCATTCAACCAATCAAAGTGTAATATGCTAATGATATGCTAAAGCTGCTCAACTGCTCGCTATGTTGTGCACTGACCACCAGGGGGCAGACACTCCAACTGGTAAGATAGCTTGCTGTTGGTGTCTGGCCAATCGGGACTGAGCTAGATGAGTCAGACATGCCCTGGAGCCTCCCGCGGTCCCTCCCTGGCTGGCCAACCTCCCATGTCTCTCTCTGGCCCTGATCATGCACTGGTGGGGTCCCTTGGCCTGGCTGTGCCCTCTCGCAATCCGGGACCCCTTGGGGGATGTCGGAGAGCTAGTTTTGACCCGATTCCACAGGCCAGGCCCAGGGACCCCTCTGGTGCATGAATTTGTGCACCAGGCTTCTAGTATATAATGTTTTCCCACTGTTATTGATTTCAAAAGCTGCTACCTTCCTATAACTCACCAGACTTTGTATATCTGTTTGTTTTTCCAGAACACTTATTTAGAAACTTGCAGGTCAGAACAGATAAATGCCTGATGAACCTAATTTAGGAAGGGGGGCAAAAAAGACCAAGTTCCCATCTTAGAAAACTGAATTCATGATGGTCCAAAATAATAGGCTGAGAGTCAATTACTTCTGAATGGAAACTAATCATTCAGAGACATAATAATACTAATAATAGTATTAGTAAAACAAAAAGAGAAGTCATTGCATCTATTTCCTATAGATTTCAGGCTCATCTAAGTCCAGTTGTGTGTTATTTACAACAAAGAGCTTGGCCTTCCTTCAATTGTGCCATCTGTTGAAGCACAGGATAGGTTACTACTTCATGACCTAGTAGTTAAAATAGCTCCTGTTTTAGGAAAATGGAACACTCCATCAAACAAATTTTCTCTATTAATCTATTTTTGAAGTATCTACCCATGTAGCCCAGTTTCATGGGAATAAGATTAATTGGTCACAAAAGAGTTTATTTTAAAACTGTGTACAATTCAAAGTTACTCCAACCCCACTTCTATTTGATGGATTGTTTTTTCCTATATAGACTCCATAAACCTAACAAATAAAATATTACTAATAAAAAACTAAGAGTCTATAACTAATTAGTATGCAGCTCCTTTAGTATGTAACTGGGTGACTTTCTTACCCAACTTTGTAAGCAAGTTTATTTCCTCTAATTTGTTGTATTAAAATGCTGATTGATTTTCCATCTGAACTTATCATTTAGAGCCATACTTAATGAAACAAAAGGTCAGTTTGTTCTTATTTGCTACTCTTTTGTACAATCAGTAAGCAAATTCTACTTGTTGAAGGATTCCACCTCCCACCTTTTTTCAAAATAATATACCTGCCAAGGCTGGTGTGACTCATTTGGTTGGGAATTCTAATGTACACAGAAAGGTTGCTGGTTCGATTCCCAGTCAGGGCCCATGTCCAGTTTGTGGCTCCATCCCTGGTAGGGGGTTTGCATGAGGCAGCTGATCCATGTTTTGATCTCACATCCATGTTTTTCTTTCTCTCTCTCCCTTCCTCTTTCTCTAAAAATCAATAAAAAAGAAGTCAAAATAATTTATACCTATGTTAACATAGGAATACATAGATATTACTCGCTGGTAGAAAATATGCAACATTTAGATTCTATTGTTGTTTTAAGTTCTTTCTAATCAGGGCTCATGTCTTATGTATCTTTTTTCTTCCTTATTTGGAGTATAATAGATGATTAATGTTTGTTGATTGAAGGAACATTTGTAAAAAGATATACCTTTATGCTTTAAACATAGCCTTAAAACATTTTGATGAATTCATATCAGCAACTAAAGCTAAGATTGGGTGTATATTTTCCATGACCACTGTGATGAAGTATTTCCTTATTAGACAGAAAACAAAACAAAACAAAACAAACAAACAACCTCTGAGATTCACAATTTTCTTAAAATTTTAAGCAAATACATAACAAGACTATCTGCGATTTTTGCTAAATTATTTAACCCATATGCAGTGACATCAAAAACCCGTTGATTTACTGAAAAATAACTTCTATCTAACCCATAAATGTTTTGGAAAAAAAAGAAACAAAGTCACATTTGAAAGAGAAATTCACCCACTATTTGCTCATTACTCCCCTGGAAAACAGGTGAAGAAATTCCCTAATGTATTTCCTAGGGATAAAATGATTTGATAGGAAACAAATAATAGACCTCTATTGTTTTTGTGTTGTGAACACAGTGCTTCTTTCCACTCCTGTGATGCAATAAGACTGACACTACTTGAGACAAAATTAAATGTAATTTTGACCCTGGCTGTGCAATTGAGTGCTGCTGCAGAGATAAGTTTTGCTTTCCATATGTGTGTTCTGGGGGCAGGGTAAAAATGACAGGAGACCATAGTTGAACTAAGGAAGGCTTGAGTCTATTAATCTACTGATTGTGAAGAGAAGAAATAGATCTCTGTTACTTAGATGCATGAAGACATTTTGTAAATTGGGCTATTCGATTCTATGGGACTACAGATGAGTATGAATCGCATGATTTCAGCAGCCTAAAATTATGGCATAAATACGTAACTGTTAGAAGCTTTCTGTATTAATGAATGTGTGACTCATTTTCAAAGATTATTTGTTCTATTGATTTAGTTTAGCCAGTAAAATGTTGAGCTGTGCTTCACTTATATTAAGGATGAATTAGTTTTGTATTATATTTCTGAATTATAAAATAGCTTGAAAAATATTTCTTATGCATTTTCACGATTATCTATTGTTTACAACTAACTGGAAGACTAGAGATTTTTTTTTCAGAATATGGCTTTATATATTTTATCATAATAAGAGTAATATTATAATAAATTACAATTATTTTAAGCCAATACTAAAATCATATTCTAAATTTGTGTGAAGAGGTAAACAATTTCTAACATATCTGTCTTATATTGAAAACCAGCTCAGAGAATGAAATATTATTAAGAGACCACAGTGCCAAATTGAAGAATCTTACTATAGTACTCTAAAGCTGTGCCAAGGGTTAAATTATATCACCCTGAAACATTAGTCAGGAAACCTGCACTGTTAATGGGAACCCTCAGTTTGACTAATTGTTGACATTAAGAAGGAAATTTCAAGGTCTATTAAGAAAGAAAATGAAAATCCAAGTGCATATGTGGTTTAGAGTGTATACTGGAGTCTGGCAAAGACATGGACAAAAAGTGACGAACAAACGTAATAAAAAAAAGTTACAGCGAGGCCCTGTGAATGTCAAGTGTTGTAAGAGGAACAGATAGCAGCTTGATCCATGGGTGAAAAATGATTGTTTCTTAGAATGGCAGTGTGGGGGAGGAGAAAATTGCCCCTTTTCCCATTTAGTTCTTCTGGTTGTTTGTTTATTTGAAATGACATGACATATTAACAAGAGAGAATAAAAAAATTAATGATTTATGTACGGTATGGTGGTTTCATAACAATGTGAGGCCTGAGGACAAATTGGACAGATGGGGCTTATATGAAATCTTAAAATAAAGAGAAAGAGGAGGGAGTCCAGGTTTCAAAGGGGAGGGAGGCAATTCAGATGGACAAGAAAAAGCAAATGTTTGGTAAAAAAAAAAAAAAAGAAAGAAAGAAAAAAAAGAGTTTGCTGGGCTATTTTTAGCAATGTGACACAGAGGACTTTGGTCAAAGGGGCCTTTCTAGGTTCCTCCCTGACTGTCACACCTCATTCAAATTGAAATATAGTTACCTATGAGGATAGCTCCCATCACAGAGCAGGTCCACTGTCTAAATTAGTTTAGGGAGTAAGGAGAAAAAGCTTTTCATCTTTTATTTATTAGCCATAAACAGTTTAAAATAATCAATAATCCAAAGAGGCGTTTTGGGTGACAAACTCTGTTCCCACTCAGCAGTGCATACTATAACTGTAGGTCTGGGTCTCTTAACGCAAGCTGATTATTTAGGAATAAATATTAACGTTTGATAGATTTTTAAAAAATAACCACATATCAAAAATAGAAAAACTAAGCATTTTCCACATGAACTGAAATTTTTTTATGAATAGATATGAATTTATCTTACACTTTTATTTCATTAAAGGTATGCCTGAAGTGAATAATTATATGTACTTGTTTAAATTTAATTTTAAAACTATTCTTTAATACTCCCAAATCTTTGGGTTATAAACTGAGACAGACAATTTTCTATATGATTGTAATAAATTAGGACAGTGAGAAGAACATCTAAGATGATGAGGCATCTGAAATCAGGAATGTTAAGATAGCAATTTACCATTTTATTAGTCAATTTAAATCCCTGTCTAGTTAGAACATGTTTCATTACTAACTGAAAAACAATAGTTTTACATTTGGCAAGCCAAAGCAAAATGAAACATATTTTGCTTCATTATTTTGAAAATAGTGTATATGATTAATCAAAAGAATTATTTAGTGGCCAGCACTTACAGAGTGCTATATTGACACTCACAGATACTCATAGATATTTAACTTGAATTATGAGCAAATAAGTACTATCTCTAAGTCAGTAATGGCGAACCTATGACACGCGGTGTCAGAGGTGACACGCAAACTCATTTTTTTGGTTGATTTTTCTTTGTTAAATAGCATTTAACTATATAAAATAAATATAAAAATATGTCTTTGTTTTACTATGGTTGCAAATATTTTTTTTGTTTGTTTTTAAATATATTTTATTGGTATTTTACAGAGAGAAGGGAGAGAGATAGAGAGTTAGAAACATCGATGAGAGAGAAACATGGATCAGCTGCCTCCTGCACATCTCCCACTGGGGATGTGCCCGCAACCCAGGTACATGCCCCTGACCGGAATCGAACCTGGGACCTTTCAGTCCCCAGGCCGACGCTCTATCCACTGAGCCAAACCGGTTTCGGCTGGTTGCAAATATTAAAAAAAATTTCTATATGTGACACAGCACCAGAGTTAAGTTAGGGTTTTTCAAAATGCTGACACGCCAAGCTCAAAAGGTTCACCATCACTGCTCTAAGTAAATAAATACATCTGCACTGCTGCTTAGATTGAACTCTGTGTACAAAAGTTGGAAACACAGAAAAAGTACTAAACACACACATTTTTTTGAAGTTTAAATGATGCTAACCAACTTCGATACTGATCATTTGCCAGACTGAGCCAAGGTGTGAGATGAGGCCTTACAGCTTTATGTACTTTAGCTGCGTTTTATTAAAATGACCGCATGACCTGCAAGGATTCCTGCTTCTCCCCAGAGCTGAAAGACACTTGTGTTTAACAAGCATTTATTGAGCAAAAGGCAGTGTGCTAGGTGTTGGGTACAAAATGATAAAGAAGACAGCCCAGACTGTCAGGGACCTCACATGCTAAAGGCATTCCTATAAAAAGCGGTTGTCCTGTTACCTGTGTGCAGACCAGCAGAGGTGCTTGTTTCAAGTGCAGATCCCTGGGCACCGTCTTAAACGTACGGATTCGCAATCTCTGAAGTTCTGGAAACCCGCATTTGAAAAATAACGTCCTACATTTTTCTTAAGCATTTCTATTTAGAATATTGTTGATTAGTAGGTACTTTAGCAGAAATCTATTTTAAAACAAGATAGTCCTAAATATGTTTAGAGGATTGCAAGTGTGGAGGAGGGACTTGTAACCCAACCAAGTGGGATGGCAAGGCTTCCTGTAAGAAGGAACATCTAAGGCTGATCATCACAGGCCACCGTAGCAAGTGTGCTGTTTGCAATGACGAGCATAGAGGGTCTTTCTAGGCAGCAGCTAATAATTCGCAAACCAAGAAAGAGAGTTAGAAAGTGACTGGTGTAACTAGGAAAATACAAAGAGTTTGTTTAGGGGGAGGATAAATTAATAGAAAAAAAAAGAAGATTCCAGAAGATGATTAGGTACAAAATCATCACAAATCTGGAATGTTAAGGAATTTGGATTGTATCTTGTGCTTCAGTGGTTTTGATATTCAAATGCAAATAAAATAAATTGTTAAAGAACCAAGCACAAAGTAGGAAACAATAGAGAATTTTTGTCACTAAAGCTGTCTGCTCCAGCCAGTCGTTGCCATGGGGAAATGTGGCATAGAATTGCCAGATTTTCCAGTCTTTCAAAAATAGCCAAAAGCTGATGTATTCATTAGAATTAGGTTCAGCTGCAAATAACAGGACATCCTCAAATAATTGTCTAAGCAATAATGAAATTATTTATTGCTCACAGATTAGTCTGGAAAAAATGGGATCTTAAGCTAGGATGTCAATTCCATTTTACCAAAACTATAGGCAGCCAGATTCTGTCTAATTCTGTCATCCCAAGGCTAGAATCCTTGCTGTTTTGGTTCAACTTTCTAGGCGGCAGAGAAATTGACCAAGGTGTTGGGGAAAGAGAGTGTGGCCATTTAGGTAAGGTTACCAGAAACTCCATAGGATCCTATATTATGTTAACTTGCCTAAATGCAAAGAAGACTGTGAAAAGTATTTTTTATTCTGAGTGGCCATTGCTCACCAAACATTTTATTATTATGGAGAAAAAGTAAAATGGATATCAGGGGACTAGACGCATTTTGTACCACATTCAATTACACATGAAGCATTAAGTAGCAATCCTGCTTTTCTATATCTATCTATCTATCTATCTATCTATCTATCTATCTATCTATCATCTATCTATCATCTATCTATCTATCATCTATCTATCATCTATCTATCTACCTATCACTGTATATGATCAATATTAATGTGCTGGGAAAGCTACCAATTGGTTTATGGAGTCTTTGGTTATTACTAAGGAGCAGAGTAGGCTGTCAATATGTAGAGAAGAGATATGTTCATAAGCTAAGTGGTCAAATTATCTGGACTTGATATTAGATTGTTGAATAAAAGGAAGAATTAAGAATTACTCCCAGGGTTCCAGTTTGATGTACTTGGTGGATTAGGATGCTGTTAATTTGGACAAAGAAAATATCACTGGTTTTCTGGGAAAGATGAGTTCATTTATGCCAACTCTGCATTGGCTACTGCATGCATTTTGATATAAAGACTGAAGATGTGGGAGAGGTTTGAGATGCAGATTTAAGACTTACAGGATCTGGCAAAAGAAATCATCACCATGAAGAAATCAAGAAGACATGGAAGCAGGTGTAGATTGAAAAGAACAGTGATAATTGAAAAGAACAGTGGCCAGAATCATTATTTAAAAACTGATAAAAAAGGTGTAAGACCAGACTCATCAAGAAAATAAATGGTTAAGATTTGAAGGAAGTTTAAATGGTAGCTCAGCAGATGTGTTGTAGGTAAATATTCACTTCATTTGTTAATTAACAGTATGCTAAACTCAGTGAAAAAAGTTTTTTTGGGGGGAAGAAAGACAAATACCTTTATGAGTGAATGGGAGGTGTTGAAGTGGCTATAGTGACATTTGTAAATATAAATCATTTGTGCAAATTGGGTAAGAAGGTATTTGACACAGCTGGAGGATAAAATAAAAGCAATGTATCTAAATAATAGCAATATATCAAAATAATATCTAAAGCAATGGCAAATCATTTGTTCAGAATGGGATAAACACAAGTTTATATATATTGGATTGAAAAGAGAGAGGGTAGTGAGAGAGACTTTGAAGGTATCTAAACTGGATGTGATGACTAATTGAATAAGATCTGAAAAAAGAAGGGATTTAAGGAATAAAAAAGTTTACTCTTTAAAGGATGAGAAAATATGGACATTGTGGCTGTATGTGAGCTTTAGTTTTTGGAGACAAGAATTTATGGATGACTACTCCTCACCAATACAATGTTCGCAATTAACTTCTGTGAATGAATAAAGATAGAAAGTACTGATGGAAATATTTCATAGACATCAGAAGCTGTAGCTGAGTTAGGAATCAATGATTTTGTAATGTTGTCAATTAACAGAGGGTTATCGTGTGTGTGTGTGTGTGTGTGTGTGTGTGTGTGTATGTGTTTTAAGCCATGATTATGTAATTAAATGAAAGGACACACATGATACTAACCCAGGTATGGGTTTGCTGGACCTGTTTGCTGGAAGCATAATAATGAAAATGCTTTAGATTATAACAATATAGAATTATTCAATAGATAAATAACTGGGTCCAAACTAGAAAGGAGAGGAAGAATCATTCTAATTGACAGGAACAAGCTAGAATAATTATGACAATAGTGGTCTCTAAGAATTTAAAGAGCAGATTTGGCAGGAATGAGCTTTTGAAAAAACTGAAGAAACAGTTTGTGGTCAAAATGGAGGATGCTGTAATTTCTGAGCTAGAATACACCCTCGTAATAAAAGTGGCTGGTTGAATTGAAATAAAGGCAAAGGTTTTGAATATTATATTTTCCAGGCATTTCTAAGACTGTTAATTGTTGGCTGGGTGTATATCATTATTTGATAAAAACATATTATGTGTGCTACAAAGGACAGGTTAACATTTTGACACATAGGCCTAGGAGTTAAAAATGAATCCTCTCTTTCAGACAATCATTTAATTTCTAATTGAAAGGTCATCTAATTTTTCTCAATGTTAAAGACTTAATGGTAAAATGGAAATAAAGCTAGTTTACCATCCATAGTGAATACATATTTTTTAACTTTAATATTTTTAAAAAATCAGAAATAACTTTCCTCTGATTAGTTTTTTTTTTTAAATCAGAAATCAGTTGTGACATTTTATAGAGAACATTGTAAACAGAAAGGAAAAGAGAAAGTCTATTCTCCCTTGCCCACCTGTAGGTCACTGAATAAATTGCCTTCTGCACCCACTCTCTTTCCAAGGCTTATATGCAGGATGATTGACAAATACTAAGACACACAGAGCAGCAGCTGTAGATGGTCACATTGATTTCACTTACAGGTCATAGTGATCTTTTTGAAGTTCTTCATTGACTGAAATCTGATTCTCAAAAAGATTACAAATAGGACACCGCCCATCAAAATTGCCCCTCAGCTACAATTGAGAAATGCCTTGAATAAAAGGGAAAACACAGGATACCTCTATTAATTTTAAAGAAAAAAGTTGTTCAATACTAAAAGATAATAAGTAAATTGACAGTGTTTCTCAAAATAATTCTAAAGAGACTTAGCATATTGCTTAAGGAAACATCTGTATTCGTTTCAAGATGAAGATGGCCTATGTTTGTTTGTTTTTTTGAAGAGAGATAAATATCATAAAAGCAGATTACAAGGATCTCCCCAAAGCATATAAATGTAAGTAAACTTCTTATCCTAAAAGAGCAATAAAAATTTTATATATCAGTCAGCACTAGGGATTTATTTCTATCAAGAATTACCTTTGATGACAGTATGAAAAACTAAAATTATGATTGATTCAGGAATTTTAGGTCTTGAGGTGAGTTACAAACAAAAAAATGTATACTACCAAGTAGGTCATGATCTGAAAGAGCATTAGAGCCAATTATATATAGAAAACATGGGCATATTTTAAAGTCATAATTTTTAAAAATAATATCTAAATAAGCAAAGCCTTATATCCTTTTATATGTTTTTATATTTATCTAAGAAAATATTTTGAACTCTGAAAAATACAGCAAGATTAACTTGTTTTTTATTTTCCTCATCAACAATTGTTTTCCTCAATTAAACTGGATTTTTCTTTGAGCTCAGCATCTTTGCGTTTTGGGTTGTTTTCTTGTGGACCACAAACTATGCTAAATGGAAATTTGCCTATTATTTTTTCTGTTGTTTTGCAGGATTCAATTACATGTATAAGTTTGGAAGATACGTTAGAGACCAGTCCTAAACCAACTTCTCCATCTTTAAATTGTAGAGAAATTGGTTACAATCCACTCAAAACACTTGATTCTTTCTGAGCTTCTAGTTTGAAATTAATCTAATTACAGCCAGAACCCTTTCACAAGTGCTCCTCAGTTTGGCAGATGGATAAAAAAGTAGGTGACTGACATTGGAGTTGCAGTCCTTGGGAGAAGAGTGTAGCATTGGCATATGGCCATAGTCTATACTACTTTTTACTCCTGCAGCTTACAGTGTTATTCTCACCCTTGTATCACATTCTGCTAGACCCAGGAGTCATTATTGGTGGTGTATACTTGGAGAATCTGTGTTCTCATTATGTGGCAGGTAGAAAGGTGAGGCAGAGAGAAAATCTCAATCTTACTGAAGTGGCAGAAATGTGCTTCTGAAATATCACAATTCTGACTTAATTCTTTCATAGTAATAATTGCTTACATGATGTATTACAAGTGGGTGAATTATTCTAAGGTATCGTATTTTCTTTGGAAGCAGGCAAGACATGATAATAATGACCTAATGCAAAAATACATAGATCAGTGACTATAGAATTACTAGCAAGGATCTGGACATGTTATATCAAGGTCTTTTATAAAGTTTAAAGAGTGAACCTAAATCTCTAGCATTTTTAAACTTTATTGACTCTTTGCAAAAATATCCCCTCTGTATTAAAAATATGAATTTAAAAATTGTTTTTTGAAACAGTTTTCATAGGCAAGTTATGGTATTTTTAAAAATTAATTTACTTGTTTATTCAACAGAAGCTGTTCTGGGAACTGGAGATCATACCATTGCCCTATGCTCAAGGACCTTATGAACTAGCAAACGAACTTGTTTTTATTTTCTCTATTATTAAGACATAATTTATATCATCAAATAAACTTATAGATTGATTTCTGCAATGATTGCGTGTAATTGTATAAATTGTAAATATATTTTTAAATGTCAACCTATTAATTTTCTTAAGAGTTTTCTTCCTGATATGGAGCATTAAGATTTCCTTCTTTAAACATCAATATTTGTCATTTCAGATTTCTCAATGTTTTTTCATAGAACAATGTAATTGCCTTCATATAGTCAACAGTGATTTTCTTTACCCATGGTAGTTCCCGTTATTTTATAGCATTCCAGGTTATTTTTCAGTGTTCCAGAATTCATTTCTATTTTTCCTTTGCAAATTACCTCATTCAATTTCTTATTATCAAAATAGAATCAAATGAATTTTTACAGATGCTATGACTGATTTTAAGGATAATGACATTTTTTAAAACTTCCCTATGACTCATATCATGTGGTAATTGTCTCAGGCTAGTAAATGTGAATATAATATAACTTTTTTACTATCACATTACACATTTTTATTTCCTCTAAATCTGTCAAGAGAGAAATTAGATGCATTAGTGTATTCACCAGTAAGGTTAAAATAGCACATGTTTTCATATGACTCAACAGATCATAACTTTAGATTGAACTTAAAAACTGAAATGACATATGTTGAAAAGTTTGTCAGAGTCACAAAAATGAATGTCTAGGTAAGATTACCACTAAGAAGATATAATAGGGTTAGTATTTTGTAAAATAACTTGACCTACTTTCACTTTTCCTAAAATATGTTAGCTACAGGAGCAACAGAAGGAACCTGTCACCCAGGGAATTTCCCACTAGTGTTAGAAAACCTTCAACGAGTCCCTGTCTGGGAAAAAATATCTTGCTGATTTTGTATTTCATGATATTTTGCCCAGTTGTCACAGAGACAAATAAATAAATGTTTAAATATGTCAAACAAAATGTTAGTAATTTTCTAAATAGGTTAACATGTGAACAATCTGAATGATTATACACTAAAGGGAATTATGGGATTGCTGAAGAAAAACTGGAAACCAGAATGGTTATTCTAAATTACAATAAGTATTACAGTATACTATCCCAAACATGTACATACACATCATAATATGTTGTTCTGTTTTTAGACATCTGATCTTCATAATCTAATCATTGTTTGCTACATGCAACTAGAAAATAAACACTGTGGCCAACAATCTCTTAAAAATAATATCTATGATAATAACTGAAGCCAATTTCAGAGTATAATCTTTACACATACAGATTTCTGTGATAACATAATTTCTAATATAAGGTATTATGAACAGAATACTGTTCATTCCATTTAAAAAATGTTCTTAGTCATGTTACTTTATTTTAAAAACATAAGACATATCTCTATATATAAATGCCTAAGCGACTGAACAACCAGTCAACAGGTTGACCGGTCACTATGACATGCACTGATCACTAGGGGGCAGATGCTCAGTGCAGGAGCTGCCCCCTGGTGGTCAGTGCACTCCCACAGCAGGAGTGCCGCTCAGCTGACCGACCCCTCCTGGCAGGCAGGAATGGCAGGCAGCATTGGACTGCCAGTTTTGGCTTAATCCCCACAGGCTATGTTGAGAGACCCCACCTGTGCACAAATTTGTGCACTGGGCCTCTAGTATGTGTATATGCATATCTCTCTCTCTCTTTCTCTCTCTCTCTCTCTCTCTCTCTCTCTCTATATATATATATATAATTTTAGATGCCTGGTGCACGGAATTCGTGCACTGGGGCTGGGGTTGTCCCTCAGGCCAGCTGCACCTCTCCAATCTGGAACCCCTCGAGGAATGTTCAACTGCCGGTTTAGGCCCGATCCCACAGCAGTTGGACATCCATCTCACAACCCGGGACTGCTGGCTCCCAACTGCTCGCCTGCCTGCCTGAAGGCCCCTAACCGCTTCTGCCTGACAGCCTGATCACCCCCTAACCACTCCCCTGCCAGCCTGATCAACACCTAACTGCTCCCCTGCAGATCTGGTCGCCCCCAACTGCCCTCCTCTGCTGGCCTGGTCACCCCCAATTGCTCTCCCCTGGCAGCCATCTTGTGGTGGCCATCTTGTGACCACACAGGGGCAGCCATCTTTGACCACATGGGGGTGGCCACGCTTGCGAGGGTGTGATGGTCAATTTGCATATTACCTCTTTATTATATAGGAGATATATATATATATATATATATATATATATATATATATATATGAAATATTACTATTATAAGGTAGTTGATTTTTTTTGTATTTAACTGCTATGTCATTTGAGATATTTATTTTAAATTTTTAAAAGATTTATTGTAAAAAAAAATATTATAATAAGTATTACAAAGGGTATTACATATGTGTCCTTCCCCCACCATTAGTGTGTATTAGTGTTTGTGAGTATATAGTTGAAATGTATTAAGTATAATTGGATGAGGTCACATATTTTGTGTGATTTTTGAAAAGGAAGTCATTTATATAAAATGAGTTTAGGTTTTATGGTTTTGTGAACTAATTAGTACTTTATAATATTATAGATCTAAATATTTAATTTTAATTACTTTATATTAAAAATAAAACATTATATAGAAAAATAAAGATATTTCAAGATATTTCAATATGTTTCAGATATAAGAACAAATAAAAAATTAATTTTTGTACTTCAGTAATGTATTACCATTTGTTTCAAAACCATTAAAATACACATACATTGAGTGTAATTAAATTAAGTGTACACCTGAACATTGAATTGTATAGAATTCAGAGTCTTTCTAATTTACTATGATCTAATAGAGATATTTAAATAAGTACCTAATTAGGTAAATCACATCCTAAGTATGCATCAGATAGAACTCAAGTTTGGAATCCTATCTTTTTATTGACTTAAATTTTCCCACAATTTTTATTTAGCTATCACCGTTTTATTCTTCACAGACTTCCAAATTATTACAAAGTTTCAGAAATTTTAAAAAGCAACTTTTTCTTAGAAAACAGTTTATCTTGCCATAATGATAAAGAATGGAGTGTATTTACTTTATGTATTTATTGGACAAATATTTGTATTGGAGAAGTGGTTATAGATGACCTAGCCATTCCTAATATAAGAGTTGAGGTTTAAAGACTGTTTACAGTCATGTGATATAATTTAGGGAAGATGCTGATTTCAGAACACAGGAATATTATAGCAATAGTGTGGAAGTAAATAAATAGTAAATAAAGATAAGAAGTAAGCTTATCTGGTATAAGATAGCAACCCTAGTCACAATGTTCTTTGTATGTAACTAGAGTTAAAGCAAATTAGACAAAAGGCAGTATAGTATTGGAAGCATCATATGCTTTGATTGAGTGTTAAAATGTGACCACTCTATTGTTTTTATAATAGAGTGCATGGTGAAATCAAAATTTGTGGAAATTTGTTTTTAACTAATGGGATAGAGAAAAGGAAATAAGGAAGTTACAGAGATTAAGGCTAAAATTGACTTAGTTTTGAACAATAGTTCTGTAGGGATATAGCAAAATGTGAGCATATCCAGGTAAGAAGAGTAAATTTATAAACCTCCCTAATTAAAAGTGGCATTTCTGTATTTTACTAATGCAATTCAGTATATATTTTGACCTATTTATTATATTAATAGCCAAGGTACACCTGTTTTTGATTGTTTGAAACAAGTGATTCTTTTCTAAAAAAATTAAATTTATTTTATTTTTTTAAATATATTTTTATTGATCTCAGAGAGGAAGGGAGAGGGAGAGATAGAAACATCAATGATGAGAGATGATCACCGATTAACTGCCTCCTGCACACCCCCTACTGGGGATTGAGCCCGCAACCCAGGGATGTGCCCCTGACCTGAATCAAACCCCGGACCCTTCAGTCTGCAGGATGATGCTCTATCCATTGAGCAAAACCAGCTAGGGTGAAAAAATTAAATTTATTGAGGTGACATCCTATATAATAAAGAGGTAATATGCAAATTAACCCTCACACCCTCACAATATGGCTGCCTATGACCAAGCCAGCAGAGAGGTTAGTGAGGGACGACCAAACAACTGAACAACAGGCTGTGTGGGGTGACTAGGCCAGCATGGGAGCCATGAGGGGTGACCAGGCCAGCAGGAGGGCAGTTGGGGGCAACCAGGCTGGCAGGGAGGGCAGTTAGGAGTGACCAGGCTGGCATGCAAAGGCAGTGAGGGGCAATCAGGCTGGCAGGGGGGGTAGTTAGGGGTGACCAGGCAGGCAGGCAGGTGAGCAATTAGGAGCCTGTGGTCCAGGATTGTGAGAGGGATGTCCGACTACCAGTTTTGGAATCCCCCGAGGGGTCCCGGCTTGGAGAGGGTGCAGGCTGGGCTGAGGGGACCCCCCTCCCATGCACGAATTTCATGTACCAGGCCTCTAGTTGGTTAATAAGATTATATAGGTTTCAAGTACATAGTTCTAAGATACACTGTGTGCCCACCACCCAAAGTTAAATCATCTTCTGTCATCATATATTTGGCTCCCTTACCCTTTACTAATCACTCACCCACTTCCCTCTGGTAAACATCATATCTTTGTGTCTATGAGTTTCAGTTTTATATTTTAATAAATGAATGAAATCACCTGGTTCTCAGATTTATCAGACTGACTTATTTTGCTTAACATAATATTCTCAAGATCCATCAGCAGTGTCACAAGTGGCAGTAGTTCATCTTTTTTATGGCCCAGTAGTAATCTGTAGTGTCTTTATCTTATCTTCTTTAACCAATCATCTACAAAGGACACTTTGGTTGTTCCCATGTCTTAGCCCCATGAATAGTGCTTCAATGATCATAGGGGTGCATATATCTTTGCAAATAAAAGTGGGTTTTTTTTTTAAGTTTTTCAGGTAGATACCCAGAAAATGAACTGCTGGGTTATATAATAACTCTATTCTTAATTTTTTGTGAAACTACCATACTGTGAAACAAGTGATTCCCAATTTAATATGTACCCTCCTTTTTTTTTGTCCTGGACTGAGAAATTTCCAAGTATGCAAAAGCTGAAAAAGGCTGGAACAAACTGGGATGACTTTCTTTCCGAAGAACATATGTATGCTTTAAAAGCTAGTGATATTAGAATTAGTGTAATATAAAGATTTCTGTTTCCATACCTGTTTAATTTTCATCAGTGACAGAATAACTGACTTTGGAAAGTGAATGGTTTCTATATTTGCTTGATGTTATAAAGAATACAAAACTCCAAAAATATTCTATCTTCTTGCTTACTTTACTAAAATACTAATGCTGTTTTTTCTTCAATCTCTGGGGAGACCTCTCTACCCAAACCCATCTGAATCTTTCTCTCTCTCTCTTTTATGTTAAGAACTTTTATTCTAAAATAACCACTTTGATTCCCATCTCCATTTAAGAGTGATCAATGTAGTGGCCATGTTTTCCAAATCAGAAACCCGAACACATGGGTTAGCCCTTATTATTACAATATAACATAATATTTAACATCAGAAATGTCCCAAATTAATCTAGATATATGGCTGTGCAACTAAAAAAAGCCGCTGCAAGATTAGAGTTTAAATGTACAAACAAAAATTCAAGTTAAATGAGTTCATTTCATAAAGAATATGTGCAGTACATTATTCTAGGCCAATAAATGTCAAATGCACATTTCTTCCAATACCCAGAGAAAATGTGATGTGGCAAAATTTCGTAAAATATTTCCTGAGGTTTCTATATTTGTTCAATTAATAGAATTGCATCATTCTTATCTCATGCTTCCTATAAATTGATTAGTTTAATTTGTATAGTAATTTGATGCACAACCCCTTATGCTCAGATTTTTATTTGGTGCTCAGTCCCAGTCATAGGGTTAAGTAAAAAAGAGCAGTAAAGACATGGGTTTTAAAGTTTACTAAAGCTATAGCTTTCTAGGTCAGACACTAGTGATATAAAGGCATGATTTGTTAGTAACAAGCTTTTACATTTATAGACTATATTTCCTTAGCCACTTCTTGGAACTGAATAATTCTAACTTAATTGTTTGCTTTAAATCAGATTTAGTATTGTTATTGCCTTTGCAGCATTTCAAGAATGACCATATTATTCTCCAAGGGAATATCTAATGGAGTCTTTTAGCTTGGATCTTTCCTTCAGGCCCCACTTAAAGAGATCAGCTGAAAAAATAATATTAGTTCCTCTCCAAACGTCTTCATGATAGCACTTCTTCCAAGACTGAGGGTGGGGGATGGAGTTACAGTGGTGAAAGAAAGTCATACCCAATGGTTTGTAAGAATTTACTCTTATTTAGTTTTCTTTACATTATCTCATTATGTGGTTGGTGCATATTCAATTTGTAGGTATAATATAAAGATTTCTGTTTCCATACTCTATTTAATTTTCACCAGTGACAGAATAACTGGACACTAATAAGTTAGATAAGTGCAATAAAGTTTACTAACTCAGTCTCCTAATGTAGTATTCTAGAAATCAGTTTTCAGAAACATAATTATTTCCCCCCACATCTCAATTCTTACTTCTGGAATAATAACTGGGTATTAGAGGTAATGGAATAGAGCTCTATTTTTTTTTCAGCACTAAACTTTTTTCTCCTCCACTAAACTTTTATTAATGCACTGGCTCTGGGGCCTCCCAGGAGTTACAAAGTCAGCCACTGCCTGGGCCCACCCAGCAGAAGCTACAGAAGAGATCTTCAGGTGGCTGCTATTTGTGTTGGGCTTAGAAGTGCTCAGGCGAGGCCTAGGTGTGAAGCAAGGCAGGGTGGTACTAGTGCTGGGTCTTGGGTCTCACTGGTAGGTTTGGGGGCATGCTGAGGCCAGCTGCAGCTTGTTTGAGAGATTTTAGAAATGCCTGAAGCATGAGCCAGGACAGGCCATTTGTATGGAAAAGCCTCTGCAAACAGCTTATGTGAGGCTGCAAATTGGATGGGGTGGGTTTTTAGGGCAGAGGGAAGAGTGTGGACCATGCTAATGGAAACTCAGATATGGCTGCCAGTCAGCTCTGTGACAGGGGAGGTCTCAGAAAAGGAATAAGGACCCCTGTGGCCACCCCAGAAAGTTGCTCCCGAGTTCCTGCTTCCATGCCAGACAAACCAGTTCATCCCCATATGTCCCTTAATCCCCCATAGCTGCTGCCTGGCACTGGAATCTAGAGGATGCAGACTGTGTAAGAACTGCCTGGGTCTCCAGCAGCCTTTATGTCACTTAGCCACAGTTCCTGCTGGTTTTTACAGCCTGAAGTTACAGGGATTTCTGTTCCCAGCTCTGGGACCCCTCTGTAGGCGAAATATCCCTCCCAATTGAAAAAAATGGGTGTTGGACCAGCCCTTAACCTGCCTCTGCCCCTCCTACTAGTCTTGATATACTTTATTTACTTCTCTAGATGGACTTCCATTCATGCAGCTTTCAGTCAGTTCTGAATGATGGCCGCTCTGTATTTTAGTTGTAATTTTGATGTGGTTGTGGGAGGCAGCAAGTATTGGTGATTACCTATGCTGCCATCTTGGTTCTCAGTTCATAAGAATATTGATGCTGATTTTAAGTGATCAAAAAAGCCTATAAGCATACGCTAGAAGTATTGTTGGGGTAGAATCTGCTGGACTTAGAAAATTATTGCATATATTAATGGAGAAGAAGAAGAAGTCAGCAATGCCCCAGGGCCTTGATTCTGAGCAGAGACATTAACAAAGACAGTGAAGATTACAAATAGTAGCTGGCTATTGGGTGAATGGTGAAGAGACAGGATGAACAAAATTTTAATATAATTGTAAATATAATAAATTTGACATACCCAGTAGACTATTTCTTCATGCAAGCAGAGAAAGAATGTTAGAGACCACAAAGATCTTTAAGGCTACAGTAAAAGATAAGGAAAGAGAGATTTAAAATAATGAGTAAGAATTGCAGACAATAAACACATCTATAGAATTATCAAGAAAGATACAGGCAGATGGCACTAGGGGTAATTAATAATTATGTAGAAAAAAAATAAAAAATTGAGTTATTTTTCTAATTAGCATTTTGTCAGAGGAAGAAAGGAAGTAAGGAAGGTGGGAGGAAGGAAAAGGAAAGGTAAAGCTATAGAGATTATGTATAGGAAGGGATCCAAATGTAAAGGGAAAAAATTATGTTGGAATTTTGAATACATCGATAATGGAAAATTGCAGAGGATAGGGAACCCAGAAAAGATTGCGAGGGTGAAGAAAGCGGATTAAGATTATGGAATGGTATTAGAGGAATGATTTACAAAGGTATTGAGAGTTTGGGACAGGCCCTGTAAAGTCCCAAATAAGTTATTTAATACACATTTATACTGGTGTCATTCAACTGGGCTTGGCTATTTGGAAGCGCAGACTAAGATGTATGGTTGAGAGGCTTTCGGGAGCAGAAGATTGGCAAGAAGTGAATTAATTGCCTGTCAGGCTGGTGAGGTTATTTAGTAAGAGCAAGCTAGGTATTTGAAGCAGTGGAGACAAATGTGAAGACTAAAAGAAACCACCACGAGATGTACTGAAATAATAACTTTTTCTCAAATACAAGTAGCCATGGAATTTTCCATTATATTTAATTTTCAGATTTCTATAAAAGGCAAGCGCTTCACTTCAGATGAAGAGCTATACCCTCTTCATTCAGAGGTAAGCAAGGAAAACTGGTATCATTAATAATTCATATGATTGATTTAGTCATAAGCAGGGTAGACAGATAAATCAGATGATGGCATACACATCAAACAATATTGCAGCGTGAAACTTTCATAAAGGAGACAAAATATAAAATTTAAAATAAGTAAAGAGACAGGATTATACCGCTGGAAATGACCAATTTTATTTTAACATACACTAATTTTTAATTAATTATGGCTTTTCCACATCCCATTGATAGACTTTAAAGCAACTCAAATGTTTATATTATTATTAATTTCATATTAAAATATAATCTACTTTATTATCTTTATCTACTTTAATATGTTGACTTATTTTTCCACTTTCATTGCTAGCTTTAAGGCTGCATTAATTCTCATAGAAGATAAAAAGGAACCAGGAGAGAAATCTTGGCACCAGACACTTCAGTTGCTTCAGTCCCCAACCAATTTACTCAGAACCTAAATATAACAAATATTTGTTCTGTCATTGTTCCAAATTCCTTCCAGGCAAAAATGCAAATATATAGAATGAAAAAAATATTAACTTGATCACTGCCATCATTATTAACTTAGGCATATCCCTTTTATTGCATTTCTGGTTGTTTATGAATATCTTCATTATGTATTGCTTGTTGGTAAATATGTTTTGTAATTCAGAGTTTTAGTTGTTTTCAAAGAGTACTTTGACCTAGATTCTGAGAAATAGAATTTATTGGCTAGAAGTATATAAAATTTAAAAATGATATATAGCCTGTTCAGAATGAGACAAACCTGATTTATGAACTTCTTGGGGGAGAAGCAAGTAAACTTTCCTCAAATGCCTCTTTCATTTTCTTGACAAGGAAGTTGAGCAAACAAAATGAATGCTCAAAAAGTTGGTATTTTATTCAAATTTGTCTGTAATGGAATTCATGGAGCAGAATTCATACTAAGAAAGATCTAAAAGGATTAAGAACATAATTCATCAAATACAGGAGATAAGTAATAACTTGCCTGCTTACGTGTTACAAGCTAAGTGTGCACTTCTCAAGCAGTTTCCATCTGACTGTGGATTCTTTAGCAGCTTTTATTCATGTCAGTCACCCAAGAAGCATTTCCTGGAGATGTCTTTGGAACCTGGTGGTTTGTTAGAAACTCATATTTTTTCTCCTCATAATTTGACAAATAATTTAGTGAGAAATGTAAGTAATAACTAGCTTCACAGTCATTTTTGATGGTATAAGGTGAAGAAAGAAGAGAAGAACAGTTATAAGCCTAGCCTAAATGAGTTTAGGAAGCAGGACAATCATGAAAGACAACTTTGGATCAGATCTGCTTTAAGACTTTTGTGAACCTTAACCACTTTTGCCTTCACATTCTGCCTTCTACATTAAATTTTATATATATATATATACACACACATACACACACACACACATATATATATAATTACATAACTATATATATAATTAGATGGTGTAATGACAAGTAGATTGATGCTATATATTAAAATATCCTATGTGTCTGGTCATCCTGTTGGCCACTCAACCAATCAAACGTAATATGCAAAGTATATGCTAAGGCACTATGAAGTGCATTGACCATCAGTGGGCAGACTCTTTGACCGGTAAGTTAGCTTGCTGCTGAGGTCAGGCTGATTGGGACTGAGCAAGATGGGCCAGAAAGCCCTGGAGCACTCTGTGGCCCGTTCCAGGCTGGCCAACCTCCCATGTCCCTCCCCGGCCCCAATCGTGCACCAGTGGGGTCCCTTGGCCTGGACTGTGCCCTCTCGCAATCCAGGACCCCTTAAGGGATGTCAGAGAGCCAGTTTTGGCCCAACAGTGGAATGACTGGTCACTATGATGCACACTGACCACCAGGAGGCAGATGCTCAATGCAGGAGATAACCCCTGGTGTTCAGTACACTCCCACAGGGGGAGCGCCACTCAGCCAGAAGCCAGGGTCACAGCTGGCAAGTGCAGTGGCGGTGGCAGGAGCCTCTCCTGCCTTTGTGGAAGTCGTACATCCTCTGAGGGCTCCTGGACTGCAAGAGGGCGCAGACTGGGTTGAGGACTCCCCCCCCCCCCCTGCTCGAAGTGCATGAATTTTGTGCACTGGGCCTCTAGTTTTATATACAATTTTATTGATGTAAAGACAAATAGATTAATGATATATATTAAACCACTTTCTTTTACTTAAAAGTTTAAATCTTCTCCCAAGTTCAAAAGAAAGAAATTATAACACCTCCTGGTCTTTTAAAAGTAGTGTGGGCCCTCGTCACTGTGCCTAATGGGTCAATTTTCTTTACTTTAGAAGATGTTACAAAACAATTCAGCTTTTTGTCCCCTTCTGTAAAATCATTTAATATGTGAGGTTTATTGAAGCTGTTGATGGTGGCTGTATAGATCTGATCTACTTGGGTGATTTGTCTTTTGTTTATTTTTTATCTCTTTTGTTTGTTTTACAATTTTATTTTCTTAAAGTGTAGTGATGTGGACATGAAATAGGATATGGAAGTCACCTAGAGGCTCAAAATAGATATTTAATGATATACATGTACGCTTAAACTTGCTAATGATTGTAACTTTCTGCCTTCTTTGCAGATGGCATTTGTTAAATGTGTTGTCAAAATATTTTATAGGAATGAGACTCATTCTTCAAGCCCACCAAAATGTGCTCCATGGGCCCCTTTAGTCCCAGTTATACCTGAGATGTTATTTATAATATAGAGTCCTACCACCAAATCAGAATTTCTCAGAGTGAAATCTAGGAAACTCATTAAACAATATCTGCATGTGATTCTTATAGACTTAAAATATGAGACTCAGATGTATAACGTAAAATCTCTAGAAGTCTGAGATATTATGATTTTAGGATCAGTACTACTAGTAAAAAAAAATGAAGTGTATATTAAGGCAATTTATTAGGGGTAAAGTGGTTCAGATTATGCTCTTTGAGTCTTATTTTACCAACTGAGTACAAAAAGAAAGGTACTTTCTTTGTTCCTTTACTTTTGCTACTGAAGTTAGGAGAATTGCTCCAAGGCTAGACAACGTAGCCTAACTGGTTGCTGTCGGAGAAGTTTCCTGGGCGAGTGAAGTGTGCTGAGGGAGGCCACTTAGTAGATGCCTGTGGAGTTGATGGCCCATGTGCGGCCCTGATCTAGGGCTTCTGGGAAGCATTTAGCTCACTAAATTGCACCTGACTCTTTGTAAGAGTTCAGGAATCTCCCTTATTGTTTAATTCATTCCCAGGGAGTGACTTTAGAATAAGGGAGACTAGAGTGTATACCTCTGGTACAGTTACTTGTGCAAATAGAAGTATTTTAAAAATTACTATCTCCCACATGAGAACAGATATTGAGAAGGCCTGGCTGATAGATTTTTATTCTTTACAAAAAAGATACATATTTTTCTCTGTTTCTAAAGATAGGTTTGTTTTTTACTTATTAGCATAGCATAATGCATGTAGAAAATTTGGAAACATACAAACTGATAAAGATGATTTATAAACCTCTAAATCTTACTACTTAGATCTATTCATTTTTAACCCATTAGTACTCTTCCTTCTGAAGTTCTTTGATACGTGTGTGTGTGTGTGTGTGTGTGTGTGTGTGTATTCACACATTAAGACAGGCTGTATTTACAGTTTTGTCCCTTTTAAAATAACATAAAATTATTTGAAAATATTTTTCAGTTACATAATACTTGATCTCATAGATTCATAGTATAATTATACACAATTCCTGAGAATTTAGGCTCTTTCTAACTCTGCTTCATTGTAGATACATATTTAATTGTATTTTTTATTATTTTCTTAGTAAAGTAGTTATTGAAGTATATGTGCTGAAAATAAGGGTATTTTTCCAACTACTGATATATTTTGAAAAATCATTTTTTTACAAAAAACCTCTTGATTTTACTATAAAACTTACAAACACAAGTCCTGAGAGAAAAAACTTTTAAAGTTTCTTGACATTCTGAGATGTTTGATTCAATCACTGGAAAAAAAACAATTGTATGGTAGTGGAATTTATGGCAACTACTAAATTCATATATTGAGGAATAAGAGAAAGAGTGATATTTCAAAATGCCCACTATGTTGTTAATATGTTATTTTAGCTTTAGAAAGCTCTATAGTAAAGGACATCATCTCTATATATAAAAGGCTAATATGCAAGTGTCCTGTCAGGAGTTCGACCAGGAGAATGGGAGTTTGATTGCTTGTTATGACGTGCACTGACCACCAGGGGGCAGTGTGGAACATGGCGGGCAACCAGTGGCGGTGGCGGGTGCTGAGGAAGCGAGGGAAGGAGGAGGCAGGAGGCGGGGAGGCGGGGGAACCTGATCGGCCCTGATCACTGGCCAGGCCTAGGGACTCTACACCTGTGTGTGAATTTCATGCACTGGGCCTCTGGTTTGATTACTAAATATTGAGGATCTAGTGGTAAATATAAATACTGAATATGGGAGGATTTTACAGAAATAGGAAAGCCTTAAAAGTATGTAATAGAGAAAATTAAAAAATGGATTGTAGAAGACAGAAGCTTTATAAATCTTAAGCCAGTAGAAAGAGATTTGATACATATTACTAAGGTACATACATAGTTTGCTGGTGTAGAGTAATAAAGAATCTTGAATAACTATGATTTGCATATGGGATAATCATGAAAAGATTTAAAGATAAAACTAAGAACTAAGACTTCACTTCCAACCTCACCCACAAAAGGAGAAAATAAATGAGGTGATTATGTATTCCAAATTATGGGAAAACACACACACACACACACACAACAGAAAACTTTAGGAATGAAAGAGGTGCATAAGCACGGTCAATATTAGGAAGCTAGCCATGACTAAGTCTTTTCAGGTGTCAGTCTTTTGAGAGGCTGAATGAAGGGAATACCTATACTTTAACACTGCCCAGGAGGAGGTAATTTTGCAGTCCTGCTTTGTATTAAGTTTCAGTCCTTATTCTATCAGGAAACCTTATTAATTGCAGTGCCACACACCCATTTAGTTAAGTAAACTGGACAATTTTAGTATAAGTACCTAGGATTCTTCTTAGTTGGGACCAACTCAAAAAGGGCATCTGGATAATCACAAACTAAGCTGTCCAGTGTGTTTCCGTATTCAGAAGCATGTGCCTCAGACAGCACAACATGCCCTGGATCCAGTTTTTAGTTTAGTCACCATCATCATTTCCTTTTTAAAAACTTAACTTACTGGGGTGACATTGGTTAATGAAATTATATACGTTTCAGGTATACAATTCTATAATACATTATGTGTATATTGTGTATTCACTATCCCAACCATCATCATTTGGCTTTTAACTAGAAAACATTAGAACATACTTTTGATATGTGGAGTTTGGGGCCCAGAATCTCCCCTTTGTGGATTCTTACCCTATGAAGTTTGAAGAATAAACTCGTGAACTAAAGGCTTCTTTAGGAAAACATGTAGAAGTTTATTGGAAGCATATACAAACTTTGCCTGGGCAGGGGTCCCCAAGTGGGAAAAACCTGCTCTTTCTCTCTCTAATGGGAAAAAATCTAACCAAAAATCTTCTGAGTCGCTTTGTCTCCCGGTTTATAAAGGCTGCAGCAGTTTGTCTCTTCATGACCCTTTCTAATTGGACCCTTCCTTAATTTATGACCCCTGTGATTTCCTAATTGGTCATTTTTCTGCAGAGTATCAGTTTCAGAGTCCAAAGCCTACGTGGTGCCCACTTCACCCTCTCCCTGTCTCTTGTGACCTTTCTCTATCCTCTGTGAAGTTATGTTTCCCTCTTCCTGGTATCTTGTGACAATTCTCTGTCCTCTGTGAAAGTAAGATAAGCATTGGAGCCATCACATATGTGCATTCCTCTCCCATGGACCTCCCCCTTTTTCCCAAAACTGTCTGTCCTGTCTCTAAAATTCCTTTCAATTTTATTGCTAAGAAATAGAATATGAGCTTTGTGGATCCTTGTTCTCTAAAAACAAAATGGTCTAGCATTTCTTTATATCAAAAATGTAAGCAGCCCAGTCAGGTTTATCAAATGTGAAGTAGAAAGTTCCCATTTAAGTCAACTATGTGGACATTTGATTGCTGATTGTGTTCTCAGTCAGATACAGTCTCAGATTCATGTTCTTCAGAGAAGTGTTAATATACAATAAATTGTATGGTTATGAAATAATAGTCTCACAGTAGATATTCAAGACAGATATTTCATACAATTAATTAAAGAGTTTATCACTAGTTCCTAAAAGCAATATTCCACACTCATTGAAAAGTGGAGTCATGAATGAAGGAGCATGGAATGCAACTATTCCATCTACATACAAATGATACTGCAATGACTGCCCTGGGCGGGGTCTGGAGTGGGGATGGATAGTGACATAAGGGCATCAAAGCCGCTGGAGCATTCAAAGATTGCAAAGTAAACCAAGTATGGGCTTTAAGGAGAAATTGAAGCAGAATGTTAAGCGCTTCAGCAGAGTTTTATGATACCTAAAAATTCCTAGGGCAAACTGGAGAACCTGACATAGAATGAAAAGGGTGTTTTTTGTATAATTGGAAAGGATATAGCAATAGAACCTGCAAAAGCAGCTGCTGTTGGAATCCAGATAAGCCTCTTCATAAGTTCTCATGTGTTTTTTTTTAATTTTTAAAAATGTCATTAAATAATATAAAATATACCTCCGTTAACTTAAGTAATAATAAGAGTTTACTCTGTGCTTACTAAATCGGGGCGTAAGACCCAGTCTCTGCTCAGATGCATCATGTAGGGCAAACTAACAAGCTAGAAACTAGTGCTTTAAATTACAGATAGAACAATTGAGTATGTTTCAAAGTTACTTTCTAGACAATGAAATCTATTAGCCCATAGAATGATCACACAAAGAAGTGAGTAAGGTACATTTCTAAAATTACTTAAAATTTGTTAAGCATAGATACAAGAATACATTGGTGGATATAATTATGCAAGAATATGAAAAGTTCCTATATTCTATTTTGATCCCATGTCATTTTAATTTGGTTCCTCATGCTGCTTTCTTTATATGCTCTTTTTCTAACTCCAATGAAAATATAAACATATGGAAGTACCTTTTATTTTCCATGTATATATTATTATATTTTACCTGTTTTTTTGAGATAGGGCATCCAATGTAATAGGCTAGAGACCAATATAATATATTTTATTTGTTCTCTACTTTTATCAATCATTTTCTGAAGTTCACCACAATAATTCATTTGATATTTATAATAGTCTCATTCCTTTGAAATTAGTCATCATCAAATATGGCTTGTCAATGACAGAATGTTCAAATCTCTAGTAAAACTTTATATGTTTATTTGAGACAAAATTTTGAGGACATGATCAGAAGGAAGATCTCAACAAATTGAGAATGCTCTGGAGAATGGCATTTTTGCAGTTTTTTTTCCTGCATTTAGAATCAAAGCAGAGAATTTAAGGAAGGTATATGAAATCTATTGTTGATAGACTAAGGAGGCAGGAGAAAGCAAAGTGGGGAAATATTTAAGATTGGATAAAAAGTAAATTAGAGAGATACATATTTATTTTGGTTGGTTGAAAATAGTTATCATGTAATATTTACACCACATAGAAGTGGTATGTAGGCAATAAGATAACAATGAGGAGTTTCATGGTCTTGTGTTCTTGTAACCCAATGACAGCCAAACTCATGGGACAGGAGCTGGTGAAAAAGAAAAGAGGTTTATTTGAGTGCCAGCATCTTGAGAAGATGGGGAACTTTTCCCAGTCCTCAAAAACCTATCTTGCCCAGCCGGCATGGGTCAATGGTTGAGCGTTAACCTATGAACCAGGAGGTCACGGTTCGATTCATGGTCAGGGCACATGTCTGGGTTGTGGGCTGGATCCCTAGTGTGGGACGTGCAGGAGGCAGCTGATCAATGATTCTCTCATCATTGATGTTTCTATCTCTCTCTCCCACTTTCTTCCTCTCTGAAATCAACAAAAAATATATTTAATATATTTAAAAACTATCTTAAGATCTCAGTGCAGACAGGTTTTTATAAGGATGGAAAAGGAAAGCAGAACAAAGTGATCAGGGGGAGGGGCTGTGGACATTCAGGCAGTGTCTTTGCTAGACCTAATATGGACTCTCATGGTCAGCATCCATGAGTTGGCCATCTAGTTGAATTCCTGTGTCTTGGTGGTTGATGTTAGCCAGGGCCTTGAAGGTCATGCTGCTCCTTGGGTTCACATAGGAATTGAAACTGTTGATTCTAGCAAAACACACTTAGAAAAGAAGCTTTTAACATGTAAGCCCTAGCTTCAAGAGAATAATATCAGGTTAGAGTAAAAGGCTGGGTTTAACATTTACTAAAATCAATATGGGTAGCTTTATATAAGTGTAGTGTATTCATTCTCTGTTATACTCTGGTGCTGGTGATTATGACTTCCAGAGGTCTGGAAAAGAAAATTACTCTACCATTTCAAAGGTATGTTATCCTAGATGCATAAGAACAATGAACAAGGTTCACTTAAGGTAAAGATTGACATTTGCTAAGGAAGCTATAGGCCTGGGACTACCCACTGTGACCTGCCAAGTTAGGAATTTATGATCAGACCAGCCTGAGTGGTCACTTTCAGTAACTGAGCTTGCCTGCCAGGTTTGCCATGTGGACCACCCCCAGAGCTTGTCATATTTATTACAAAGCTCCAATTTTTTTCACAGGCTCATTAGCAAAAAAAAAAAAAGATCGCTGAGGAAGTTTCTCTTGCACATTGGAAGTAGGGAATTGTCCTCTGCGAATGCACCTGTCAGCCATCTGATAGTTTTAATGGGGTTTCATACAGTTGCCACAAGTGCAATTCTCATACCCAGTAGTTAAACATCATGATGCTTAGTTTTGATGCTTGTGAAGTTGCACATTTCGATACTCTGACCAATGTAGTTTGAGAAATTATATGGGGATTGAGATGTTTTAAGAAATATATATGATAGATAAAGAATCTGAAGGTTAGTGATACTAAATTACTCAATTAGGAAATTGTCGAACTAGGATTAGAACCCAGATTTGCCCTATGTGCACATTTTAACTGATTAGATCTGCCTTGCTTAGTTCACATGGATAGAATTCAGAAGGCTCTCTAGTATACTTTGAACTTGTTCCTTTGTTGAAACATATACAACGTGGACCCGTTCCTACTGTTCCATTTCAAACCTCCACTTTACTCTTATACACATCTTAGTGTTTAGCAACAGTGAAACAGTTGAATTTTTCTCTGCTGGAAATTCTTGTACCTTAGCAGATTGCATGTAATTTAACCTTATTTTGAAATCTTCGTATTCCAAATAGTTCTTTTATTAGAAGAATAGTTTATTTAGTCAAAGGTAGGTGGGCTTATATACAAATGAGATGATGTGCTCTGAGATATTCCTATACTGAGATTTTTTTAAACAGAAAGGTAACAAGACCCTCATCATTTTCTGAAGCCAAAATTGGAACTGATGGCTTGAAAATCTTGGCATACAATGAAACACAAAACCTAAAATTGGAAAAGCTGTTGGAAATCCAAGGCATCATGCATAGAATAAACATAGTCATTTCATAAGGGTAGCCTTTGCTGACCTAGACTATTCTGAATTTCCTTATGATAAACACTCAGCAACTTCCTTTTCTTTATAACATACCATCACAATATTAATTTTTAAAATTGAAGTGTGTTAATTTGTGTAAGAACAAAAACTGTATGTAGAATTTGTCATGTTCAACATAGTATAAAGGGTGTCCCAAAAATGTTTACACACTTTGAATAATTATTAATTCTGAAAAGAAAGAAACAGCAATTGAGCTAACAGCGTTTAAAGTGTGTATACATTTTTGGGGATACCCTGTGCATAATAATAAATCATTTATAACTGTTCAATACATGAATGATGATACAAATAAAATAATGATAAAAAGTCATTTTTCCCAGATTCTAATTCTGAACACTCCTTCACCATCCAAAAATATGTCCCAATTAGCAGTGTCCTTGCAATGATCAAGTGAAATGAATTATGTAGTCCTTGTAAAAGCACTATATATATTTGAGTTTATATTGCAAATGCACAAGAGCTCTTTGAGATTATTTCAATTCCACAATTTTACGTCAAATGCCAACATGTCAGTGTTGTTTCAAAGAAATATTGAACATATTATAATTTGTAATTTAAATTAATATTGTATTGTAATTTAAAATTTATTTATTGACATATGCCTTTTTGTGGCTTTACTTTTAAACGTTTTAAATATCTTCTTTAGAAGTCTTTACTCCACATTTATATAGTATAAAATATACACTGCATATGTTTTAAAAATATAAACTAATCTATTAATTAAGTTACAAGCCTGTTTGTTTAATCTTCAATCTCATAGATTTCAACTATGTAGTAGCAGTGATTATTCCCTTCATTTGGACCAGCAAACTCGGGGTTTAACTGTAGTGCCTGTTACCCTGGATCCACAATATCTATTAGTCACTGTGACCCATTTAGTGTATGACATATTTAAAACACAAATAATTTTATTTTAAGACACACAGTGAGATTTATAGAAACCAAACCAAAGCAAAATTTAAAAAAAAACAAACAAAAAACTTGTGGTAAAGAAAAGTAGAAAATACAAGATACTTCACATTATGCTATGAGTAAGTCTGAGCTAAACTGAATTTAAAACATTAGAAAAAAATAAATTTTACTTTTCTTCTAACATGGAGAATGTTATTCCACAAGCAATCTATGCAAAATTAATATTGAATCAAATACTCATCTCTTTTATAGAAAATATGTTGCAGTCTTTTTTCAAAGGCTATTTTCTTCTCTAATACTCCTGAGGTCAATGTGACCTTAGTTTGGTCCAAGCATTCCAGTCATCACATTAGAAAAAACTGCATAGTTACATGCTCTTTTACAAATTTTATGAACTTACCAGAATTTATATGCTATACTTCTGCCATTCCATCCAGAGAGCTCAAGGTTCTTGAACTTGTACCTATCATTGAAATAGGTCTCAGCAAGCGTGTAAAAAAATTTGCATTATATTTTCATGTAGAATATTTGCTTTATGGGGCCAGTAAAATGAATAAGAAAAGTAAATCCCATTATATCATGGCAAATCAGTAAGAGGTTATATTATTTTAGCTTATTGAGTCAAACTTTATTCACATCATAAATATCTACATTCAAGGAAATAAATGAATAATGTTTAAGAAAAAATCTGTGTTAATAAACACATATGAGTTTATTTGATAAAGATGCTTTGTACCTTCTCTAGCATTTTTTTTTCAAAGAGGTGATTAAAATTTAGTAAAATATCATAAATTTAAATTTCATATTAATTCATTTTAATTCTCTTATAAGTAGTCAATAATGTTAAATTTTCAAAATGCATATTTATAGGTGCCTTTTATTTAAACATTTTAAAACTTCTTGGTTTCTATTAAACTTTTCACCATTATTTATAAAAAGAAAAAATAAATATTGAAGTGCATAAAATGCAAATTGACCTGTCAATTATATGCCCACTTTTAGCCTAATTGTCTCCTTCTTAAAATTTTTGCAGTTTAGTGTATTGAAGATGATTATTCTCAGTATATGTATAGAATTCATCCAAAAGATGTGCTTGAAACAGCAATCTGTAAGCAAATGTTACTCTTCCTCCCATTTTTTCTCCTTTTCCTCTTCTGTCTTTTTCTTTCATTATTACTTTTAGAATTAAGCTGACATCACAGACAGAGCAAATGCACATTTTCAGGAAATCACTGTTCCCTCAATCCATTCAGTTATTTATTATCAAATTTTTTGATTCATATATTTGTGAGGCATTATTCTAGGGATGCAGATGTTAGTGTGAAGACGATGTTCAAAACCCTGCCTTCATGGAATTAACTTTCATGTCTAAAAAATAAAAAATATGATAACAAATTTTGTCTCATATAACATAATTTCAGAGTTTTATATAAAATAATAAAATTGAGTAAGATGATATAATATGATATAAGTAAGGTGTGAGTGTATTCAGGTATGGTGCTACATCAGTCAGAATGCTCATAGGTCTCCCAATGAAAGTGACATTTGAGCAGAAATACGAAAGGTAAAGAGAAGAAGCCAGTGTAGCTAACTGTGTGTGAAGAGTATTTTAGGAAATAACCTAAAATGGAGAGTGGAAAAGCAAGAAGCCCAATGTGCTGGTCAGTAAGGGGGAATATGTAAGCTGATAAGGTCAGAAAGATACAGGAGCAGGCCATGGTGAGCAGTTGTACAAGATGAGTTAAAACTAAGAGATGTCTTACATCTAAAATGAAATTTATATAAAGCAATTTTAAAATGTATGTTCATTGATTTAAGAGAGGAAGGGAGAGGGAGAGAGCTATAGAAATATCAATGATGAAAGAGACTCACTGATGGGCTACCTCTTGCATGCCCCCACTGGGTTTTGAGCCCACAACCCAGGCATGAGCCCTGACAGGGCATCAAAATGTGACCTCCTGGTTCATAGGTTGATGTTCCACCACTGAGCCACACTGGCAGGATGATATATAGCAATTTTTTCATGAGTATCAATGGATGTCATAAAAACCATGTGAAGATGGACAACTGATATCTTGTGGATTCATTCTGATTATTAATCAAGTAGAAAATAACAGAAAGATGTGAACTTTCTCATCAGCAGCTGTGTTAGTCTGGTTAATCTTTAACTCAGTATTTCATGATCAAGGTTTACTATCCTTGAGCATGAATAAAACCTATTTGGCATGTATCTAAGGGTGAACACCCAAGCAACTAACACTCTCTAACTTTATCTGGATTATTTATAAGGGCATGCCATATTTTTCTCTGGTCTTCTCCCTTTCTCATCCTTTATAATAAAAGCCTAATATGCAAATTGAACGAATGGCAGAATGACAGGCAGAGCGACTGGTCGCTATGACGCGCACTGACCAACCAGGGGCAGACACTCAAAACCTGAGCTGCCCCCAGCTGGCAGGCCCCAGCTGATCACCCTGTCGGTTGCCCCACAGATTGGCCCTGATTGCTTGCCAGGCCTAGGGACCCTACCTGTGCACAAATTTGTGCACCAGGCCTCTAGTTCTTTATAATGATTCTTTCATTTGCATTTTCTCGGACTGTATCCTTCACTTTAAGGACATTTCTCCTTGTTTCTCCTTGCCTTTTCTTAGTGTCTCTTAAAAAATTGATGTGTGTGTGTGTGTTTTCAGAGAGAGAGAGAGAGAGCGAGGGAGGGAGAGGGAGAGGAAGAGGAAGAGAGAGAGAGAAAGAGAGATTTGTTGCATCACTTATTTATGCATTCATTGGTTGATTCTTGTATGTGTCCTGACTGGGGACTGAACCTGCAACCTTGGGGTATCAGGATGATGCTCTACCAACTGAGCAACCAGGCCAGGGATTCTTAGTCTCTTTTGACAGTTTCTCCTCTTTTACTCACAGTTTAAACATTTATGTTCTTCAAGGTCTATTTTTCAGTTCTCATTTTATTTTCCATTTTACATAATAAGCACTAAGCATTGCTCACACTGATTTAATTATTTTATCTTCCACATCCTTTTAGATTCATATTGTGATAATGAAGACAAGATTCATGCAGCCTCACAAACAGAAACCTCAGCATCTTCAACCTTTTATATTCTTCAGTACCCACACCCAGTCAGGGACAAAATCTTGGAGATCAGTGCTTCTCAACTATCTGTGGTGAAAGAAACATGTTTTAATGTCTGTGCCACTTTATCTTTTCTGTTGCTGCCCTAATTCAAGCTTATTTTAGTATTAATTGGTCTTACTGCCACTTGACTCTCCCTTACCTTGATTTTTATTCACTCTCATTCTTATAATAAAACAACTATCTCAATTACCTATAGCATGCCTTGTGAAGTCCTTACACAACAGCACTTCTCAAAAACACTTCAGACCACAGGTAGAACTCCACAGAATTTACTGATTCACAAGTGTACTACTCATTTTCTTTTCATAAGCTGTTCCCATGACCTGGAATGTCCTTCAACACCCTAACCATCTGGCAAAATCCTACTTATCCTCAAGGCTTGGATGACACATCGTTTCACACATCATCTTTTGTGCCAAGTCTTTTGTGAATATTTCTAGGCCTACTTAGCTTACAAGTCAAATGAAAAAAATAAAGTGACCTTTGGAATGATTCAGTTTGGATTCAACCATCAATGGTCAAAAACTATACTTCAATTTTTAAAGTTCTCAAGAATTGAAGAAAAAATCAATGTTATTTCGTTATATTGCTGATTAAACAAACGCACAGATTGCAAAGTAATCTGTGTAGTTCTTGGTACATAGTAAGTAGATAACAGTAAATAATTTCTACCCTCATTTATAATACTTTCCAATATTTTTACTATTACAACATTGTAATAATTTAATTATAATTGCATTATTGTATATCAACCACCTTCTTAATATGATGCTCTCTTATCTTTTAATTCTGGTTATAGTTGTGAGATGAAAACAAATTCATTCATATATGTTTGATGAATGCGTACATGCATATCATATATAACCTATCTATACTAATAATAAAGGAATTTGCAAATTGTCCAGGACACCATCACAGTAACATTAACGCCCAAACAACAGGCTGTGTGTGGCAACAAGGCCAGCAGGAGGGTTAGTGAGGGATGACCAAACGACTGAACAGCAGGCTGTGTGGGGCAACCAGACTGGCGGGAGGGGGGGGAAGGGGCAATTGGCGGCAACCAGGCAGGCAGGGGGGCAGTTGGGGGTGACTAGGCTGGCAGGGAGGGAAGTTAGGGGTGATCAGGCAGGCAGGCAGGTGAGCAGTTAGGAACTGGTGCCCCAGGTTGGAGAGGTACAGGCTGGGCTGAGGGGATCCACCTGTACATGAATTTCATACACTGAGCCTCTAGTTATATATAATAGAGGTAACAGTGGAAGATAGTCATTTGTCGCTCATCAACTGCCAATATTTTCTTTTGTTTTATTTTATTTATTATTATTATTTTTTAAAATATATATTTTATTGATTTCAGAGAGGAAGGGAGAGGGAGAGAGAGATAGAAACATCACTGATGAGAGAGAATAATTGATCAGCTGCCTCCTGCATGTCCCCTACTAGAGATCGAGCTCACAACCCAGGCATGTACCCCTGACCAGATTGAACATGGGACCCTTCCCTTCAGTCCACAGGCTGATGCTCTATCCACTGAGACTAACTAGCTAGGGCTTTTCTTTTGTTCAAAATTAGAATCTAATTTCCAGTGGTTTTCAATATTTATCTATGGACAGTTTACTGTTTTAATGAAAACCGCTCTTTTAAAAAATACTGTCTATTATAGGACTTACCTCCATCATGAAGACAAACAAGCTACTTAAGTGAATATTTAGGTGCAGATCTCTGCAGGGCAATACCCTCAATCAGTGCCACCTTTACTCCAAATCCTAAGAAGAAAGCTCGTGGGTCCTCACAGCCTGTCAAACCAGATTTTACCACTGAAGGGTAGCACACAGTTCAGGAAAAAAATCTAAATGTTGTACAGTAATTTAGTCCTGACATTTTAGGGGAAATTTTTAAAGTACTTATCTGGTACAAATCTCTAATCAAAGAAATATGTGTGTGTGTTCTATGTAGAAAAATATAGTGCATCCTATTTATATTTGTTTTATTTTACTCTTGCATAAATGTCTTGCTTTAGAAATTTTTGACTCATGGCAGCAGATATTGAAATGCATAGAGGTCAAGGGAAATAAGAGAGAATCAATGAGATGTGGCAGATTCATGTTTTGCATTTATATTACTCATAAAAAAATGTTGTGGACTATGTTAATATATTTAATAGGGAGAATCTTGAATTAATGTTCTGTTTTCTAAGGGAAAAATTAAAAGGTTATTTTCTCCCAAACACAGAAAGAATAGATAATGTTAAATTACCAATTTAAAAATGAATTTTTATAGGTAAGAAAAGGATATAGAAAAAGATGAATCTTAAAATATGTTTATATGATTTTGAGTCTGTTTAAAGCAGGATTCCCAAAGTGGGCGCTACTGCCCCCTGGTGGGCGCTGCAGCGATCCAGGGGGGCGGTGATGGCCACAGGTGCATTTGGGGGCGATGAGTAACTGCTATAAAAATTAAAAAAAAATTAATTTCCAGGGGCTGAGTAATATTTTTTCTGGAAAGGGGGCGGTAGGCCAAATAAGTTTGGGAACCACTGGTTTAAAGGGTCAAGACAAGACATAACTAATTGAAGAAAAACTTTATCTATGTCCTTTAGTGCAGTTTTTAAACCAAAAAATAAACTTTTGCATCTCAGATTTAAATTGCATTCTAATGTATAAATGATAGCTCTTTTGGTAGACTTTCCTTGATATTGCCTGTTAAAATGACCACCGAGACACAGAATAAAATTATAACCATCCAAGGAAATAAACTTAGTATTAAAAGATGCGTTTACTTTTTCATCTTAAGTTCTGATAAAAAAAAAACTGTTCATCTGAATTTTTTTTTCAAAGAAAAAAATGCCTGTTTTTTAAATAGACAACAGGGCTTAGATTCAGGTTGTTAGCTTTACTCTGAGTCTCATTTATAAAATTCTGACACCAGGCTTATAAAAAATCAAGAAAATAATTCATTTGATAAAGAAATAAGCAAACTTCTATACCCAATTGGATTTTTACGTTCTCTGTAGTAACTATTGACCAGTAAACAGATCATGTATGATTATACAGTCAGTGACACGTGACCACTTTTTTCATTCTTTTGTGTGAAACCTGTATAGGGGTTGTGTTAGTTTTGTGTGCGCATGTGTGTGGGTGCTCATTTGTCCAATGAAAAGATGAGTCAGTTACAAGATAAGAATATTATTTACTTTTGTCATTTGAAACAAATCTGAAATTGATGAGTATGAGGTATGCATTGTATGATGGATATTTCTGAGATCAGAAGAGGATGTAAAGAGACTATTACAAGAGTCAGAATATTGCTAATCTTGCTAATATTTTGCTTTCATTCTAAGAGTGCAGCAAACAATGGGCAGCAAAATGTACTTAGATTAAAGAGGAAAATATCCTGTCGGTTTTCAAATCTTCCAGTAGTTACCAACATGGGTCGTTTTTCATTAGTGTTTCGGTTTTCTGAAAATAACAAAGTCCAGTTCTGAAGATTGTGCATCTTGAGGTTCACAAGTCCTCCTATCTGTCACACCTAGTTGGCTAATTGCCAGTGGAAAATCCACAGCTGTTAATGGCATTTTTGTTAAGACTAGAGGCCTGATGCACGAATTTCGTGCAAGAGTAGGCCTTCCTTCCCCTGGCTGCTGGCACCAGCTTCCCTCTGGCACCCTGGACCTGGGTTTCCCTCACAGCCCTGGCTTTGTCTGGAAAGTCATCCAGAAGGACGTCCAGAAAGATGTCTGGTCTAATTAGTATATTATGCTTTTATTATTATAGATGTTCCCTTGTCTATCTGTACTCTTCTGTAGTACTGTGACTCAACCTTGAGGAAGATGGAAAGATCAAATTACCCTGATCATTTTTGTCTGCTGAAGTTTTGATCTAACATAATGTTTCAAATTAAGATCATTTTTATAACTGGGAAAGAGAGTGCTCTGCAGGCATGCCTCTATCGTAGCATGTGCTATATTATTTTGATCTTCACTAACTATTTTTCTCTTTTTCACTAACTGTGAGCTCCTTTAGAGATTGTGTTTTCTTCATGTTTTATCCCCTTGGCATTTAAAAGTGTTTTGCGCTTAACTGGCCTGGCTCTTTGACCTATAAGCCAGGAAGAGGTTATGGTTAGATTACCAGTCAGGGCATATGCTGAATCCCCATTGGGGGATGTGCAGGAGGCAGCCTATCAATGATTCTCTCTCATCATTGATGTTTCTCTCTCTCCTTCTTCCTTCCTCTCTGAAATCAATAAAAATATGTTTTAAGTGTTTCACACTTCAGAAGGCCCATAAAAGATGTTAGTTGAAATGAACTCAACTAAATAAAAGATCACAAAAATAAAATTATGATATGCCTATGTATTATAAGAAAAATAGGAAGAATGTTGATTTCAATGTTGATATTTTTTGCTATTTTCTAAACTCTTTGCAGGTTATACAAACTCTAATTAAAAATTAAAATGTATAATTAACTTCACTAAAATATTAAAAATCATAATGTTTTCAATTATGATTAGTATGCATTTAATTCCATTTTCTTGTTTTATATAAGTACTGGAGGCCCAGTGCATGAAATTCATGCACTCATGGGGGTGGAGAGGGTCCCTCAGGCCGCCTGCACCCTCTCAAAGTCCAGGACACCTTGGGGGATGTCTAACTACCGTGGAGGTGGGAGAGGCTCCCTCCACTGCCGCTGCTTTCGCCAGCCATGAGCCCAACTTCTGGCTGAGCTGCACTCCCCCTGTTGGAACACATTGACCACCAGGGGGCAGCTGCTGCATTGAGCATCTGCCCCGTGGTGGACAGTGTGCGTCATAGAGACTGATGATTTCGCCGTTTGGACAATTTGCATATTAGGGTTTTATTATATAGGATTATTTTTTAATAATAACCCTCAGCTTGGAAATTAATTTCATATAGTATAAAAATCTAAATGACATCACTTATATGTTAGTGTGTCAATAAATGTTTGATTATCTATATATCTATCGATGATAGGTTATGGATATATATTTACATTTAAGATTATACATATATATTCACATATATTTAATATTATATAAATATCTCAAACACATCAACACAGACACAGACGTATGCAATTGCTCAAGATGCAAATTTTAATTATATATCTTTATTATAGAAATATTATAATACTGCTATATTTTCTGACTCAAATGTTAGAGTTAACCTAGCTGACTGATGTCACTTTGTATAGGTTTATTCTGTAAAACAACAACAGTAACAGCAACAAAAAATTACTTCGGTTTTAATAAGAGTAACTAAGAGAGTGACTCTGTAAATGAAAAGAACAGAAAATACATGTGTGTGTATTTGTGTGTGTTTGTGTGTGCATGTGCGGGGGTAAAACTTTTCTTTTAGAATCCAGCAACATGTAATGGATCTAAAACCTCACAGGCAAGTTGCAATACCATGATTTTCTTTTAATGTGACCAGATCTTTTCTGAAGTAAATGGATAAAAGGAACAAGACATTTTTTACTAATCAATCTTTTCCATTAACAAAGCCTATGATGTGTGTGTGTGTGTGTGTGTGTGTGTGTGTGTGTGTGTTTGTGCACTTGAAGGGTTGAAGGGGGATTGAATATTAGATAGTATTTCTAAGAATACTGGAAATAAGGTATTTAAGAAATAAAATATTTAATACAATTTTAGTAGAAATTGTAATTTCTGAAATTTAGTTTTTCTCATGAAAATAACAGGACTATTATCCTCTCCAGAAAATGTTGGCATATCACTTAACAAAATCAAAATATATTTCTAAGTAATTTAACTTAAGAAAAGCTCTATTTTATTTCCTCTGCTCTGGATCCCTGTTATTTACATGGCTCAAAAAAAGTGTTGCTTCATTTGGTGTTTGCAATTATTTTATAGCATTACATATTTTGTTTTATCTTATATAACGGGATTTTTAAGGGTAATTTACTACTTGCCTCTATTACTGCAACAAATAGTCACAAAACATTTTGCAGCATTTTGGCACCTGCACAAGGCTTTGACTTATGAATATGCTAATGAGACTACATCCAGAACTGGCAAAGATTCAGGACTCACACACAATTATGGTTCTGGCAGTCCTCAATGCTATGATACCAAGCCTGACAGGGAATATTTAGGTTAATTAATACAAGGTATAGCTTTTTACATTTGGAATATAGAACACTTTTAACATTGCAACTCTTTGGGAATGAAAATATTGTGCATGTTGCTATGATTTCCTGACTAATATTGTTGGAACACTTGAACTAGATTTTAACAGTTATTTTGTACTAGTTAATGTTGCTATGTCCTGGCAAAGTTATTTTCTCTACAAAGCTTGTTTTATAAAGAATGCCTGCAATGAGTTCATTCCTTTTTACCAAAAACATTGGCTTCCAGAGCTGTTTCCTCTAATATTTTTAGAAAAGACTACTATTGTTTTACCTGATGAGTAGGACCATCACTTTCTAACGCTGCAAGTAGCTCAGCTGACAAAACAGTGCTATCCTCCAATCATATCAGGGCCATAGTTTTTTTTGTTTTGTTTTGTTTCTGCGAAACAAAAAGTCTTCTTATAAATCTGTTAAATATTTGCTCAGTGTTGGAAGCTTCTTCCCAATGTAAACACATTTAAATACTCAACAGTTTACCTCAATGTGTTACTTCTAGTTAACGGCTGAATTAAGATGGGTCAGCAAAAGCAAAGCTGGGACCAAATAAAAAAGGCCTGCCCAGAGCCAAATCACCTTAAACCCAGAGCTTTCTACTCTACCATGTGAGGCGTTCGTTCCACAGCATGCTTAGTAGATTTTGGGGTTTTGTTTGTTAATTTTTTGTGTATTTCATAAATTTGCATATGTTTATTCTTAACCTTAGTAGTTCTCTATGCATCGGTGAAAAAATCATTTTCTACCCCAGACACAAAAGCAACTATACTAACATGACAGATGTATTTCATTCCTTCACTCTAATACACCGAGTCATCTTTCTTGAGATTGGTAATTCTTCAATTTTATTTTCTTTATTCAAATGTAACTAAGAATATCACCAACTACCATCAGAAATAGTGGTTCCATGCCCTGGCCGGTTTGGCTCAGTGGATAGAGCGTCAGCCTGCGGACTTAAGGGTCCCAGGTTCGATTCTGGTCAGGGGCATGTACCTGGGTTGCGGGCACATCCCCAGTGTGGGGGTGTGCAGGAGGCAGCTGATCGGTGTTTCTCTCTCATCGATGTTCTAACTCTCTATCCCTCTCCCTTCCTCTCTGTAAACAATAAAATATATATATATTTTAAAAAAAAGAAATAGTGGTTCCCCAAGGTGTGACTTATATGGGAGTCATGGAAGTAGAAGGGTTGGTGCTCTCAGGATTGGAATCAAAGTGTAGTCTGAAAAGGCATTCCAGGTGACTCTTGGTCTCTTTTGTTCTTATGCCTTTGTCCCTGTTAACTGAATACATTTGATACAGTATGGAACAAAAATGAAGAACTCATATATTGTGATAAAATGGGTAGTTCTCCATTCTGTTTCTGCTACAACTCAGGGGCATAATTAGTGAAAAAATGAAGGACATACTTTTGACTATAAATAAAGCTCCAAGGTTAGTAAAGTTTTAGCATCTTTTTGTATATCTGTTGGCCATTTGTACTAGTATGTCTTTTGGGAAAAGTGTCGTTCAGGTTCTTGGACCATTTTTAATGGGATAGTTTGTTTTTGTATGAGTTTCTTATATATTGGATATTAGTTCTAATCGAAGGGAGGTATGATTTGCAAATATCTTCTTCCATTCAGTTTGTTGCCTTTTTGTTTTGTTGACCATTTATTTTACTGTGCAGAAGCTTTTCGCTTGATGTAGTCCCATTCATTTATATTTGCTTTTACTTCCCTTGCCTTTGGAGTCAAGCTCACAAAATGCCTCTCTGAGACCAAGGTCCCTAAATTTAGTATCTGTTTTCTTCTATGTATTTGATTGTTTCAGCCCATTCTAACCCATTTTGGGTTAATTTTTATGTGGTATCAGATAGCAGTCTAGTTTTATTCCCCCCCCCCCCCTGTGGCTTTCCAATTATCCCAACACCATTTATTGAAAAGGGTTTCTACTCTCCATTATATGGTTTCAGCTCCTTTGTTGAAAATTAGTAGCCCATATATTGTGTGGGTTTATTTCTATTATCTCTGGGTTCTCAATTCTGTGTCATTAATCTCTGTGCCTATTTTTCTGCCAGTACCGTCCTGTTTTGATATTATAGCTTTATACTATAATTTGAAGTCAAGGTGTGTGATACCTCTGGCTTTGGTTTCTTTTGTTTTTTGTCCTCCCCTCCCCCCTCAGGATTTCCTAGGTTATTTGGGGCTTTTGCAGTTCCATATAAGGCTGATGATTTTTTGTTCTATTTCTTTGAAAAATGCCATTGAGATTTTAGTGGGGATTGCATTAAATCTGTATATTGTTTTAGTCAGTGATGGCGAACCTTTTGAGCTTGGCGTGTCAGCATTTTGAAAAACCCTAACTTAACTCTGGTGCCGTGTCACATATAGAAATTTTTTGATATTTGCAACCATAGTAAAACAAAGACTTATATTTTTGATATTTATTTTATACACTTAAATGCCATTTAACAAAGAAAAATCAACCAAAAAAATGAGTTCGCGTGTCACCTCTGACACACGTGTCATAGGTTCGCCATCACTGCTTTAGGTAATATAACCATTCTAACAATGTTGATTGTTCCCATTTATAAACATGGAATATTGTTTTTTTTCATTTGTGTGTGTGTGTGTCTTCTTTAATTTCTCTCAATTATGTCATCTAGTTTTCATTGTACAGGTCTTTCACTTCCTTTGTTAAGATTATTCTTCTGTATTTTATCTTTTTCATTACAAGTGTGAATGGAATTTTCCCCCCTACTATTTTATTGTTTTCACATTGATTTTATATGCTTTACTTGTACTGTAGTTGTTTATGTTTTCAATAGTCCTTTGGTGGAGCCTTTAGAATTTTCTATGTCATCTACAAAAAAAATGACACTTTTACTTCTTTATTCTCAATTGGATGTCTTTTGTTCTTTCTTCTTGCCTGAATGCAGTGGGTAGGAATTCTAGTACTATGTTGAAAAACAGTGGTGAGAGTAGTCATCTTTGTATTGTTCCTGAACTTACAGAAAAAGTTTTCAGATATTCACCATTAAATATGTTATTAACTGAGGATTTGTCCTATATGGCCTTAATTATGTTGAGGTCCTTTGCTCTATAACCATTTTATTAATTGTTTAAATCATAAATGAATATTATATTTTGTCAAATACTTTTTCTGCATTTATTGATATAACTAGAGGCCCAGTGCACAAACTCATGCATGGGTGGGGTCCAGCTAGCCTGGCCCCAATCTGTGGATCGGGGCCAGGCCTGTTCAGAGGAAGAGATGGCTTGGGGAGGGGCCGCAGGTGATTGGGGATGGGGTCGGCCATGGGGAGGGGCTGTGGGTTGTGGGATGGCCGGCCCCACCCCCAAATGGGGTGGGAAGGGCCAATGGGGGTCATTGGCTGGGGGAGGGGCCACTGGTGGTTGGCCAGTTGGCCCCGGCCCTACTGGGTTGGGGGGGAATTGGGGGGGGGGGCTGGCTGTGGAAGGGGCTTCAGGCTGATGGGGTGGTGGGGACCATCGGGGGCAGGAGCGTCCTGAGGGAGGGGCCATAGGGGGTGGAGGGGATTGGCTAGTCTCTCCACCCTCAATCAGGGTAGGAAAGGCCAATCAGGGGCAGGGCTGGCTGGGGGGAGGTGCTGTGGGAGGTTGGCTGGCCGGCCTCACCCCCCATTGGGCCAGTTCACTGGCCACAGTGGGCGTCATAGCGACCAGTTGTTCTGGTTGTTATGGCATTCCAGTCACTGGTTTTTTATATATATAGATTAAATGATTTATATATTTTATTTTGTTAATGTGGAATAAACTCCACTTGGTCACAGTATGTTATATTTTTTAATGTATTGCTGTATTTGATTTGCCATCATTTTTGTATCTATGTTCACTAGAGATATTGGCTTGTAATTTTTCTTTATTGTGTCATCCTTGCCAGGTTTCAGTATCAGGGTAATATTAGCTTGATGAAAATGATTAGGAAGTATTCCCTTTTCTTCAATATTTTGAAAGATTTGTGAAGGATAAGTATTAAAGTTCTTTAAATGTTAAGTAGAATTCACCAGTGAAGCAAGCCATGTGGTCCTAGACTTTTGTTTTTGGGGAAGTTTATGATGACTATTTCAATTTACTTAAAGTCTACTTAAGTTTTTTCCAATTCTTCAAGGTTCGATCTACAAATGTTCTATATTTTTAAGAATTTGTGCATTTCTTCTAGGTTATCTAATTTGGTGGCATATACCTTTCATAGTATTCATGTACAATCCTTTCTGGGGTATCTACTGTAACTTCTATTTCATTTCTGATTTTATTTATTTTCCTTAGTGATTATAATCAGAGGTTTTTCAATTTTTTTCAAAGAACCAGCTCTTTGTTTAATTAAATTTTTTATTGTCTTTTTTCTCTATTTCATTTAATTATGCTCTAATTTTTTTTAAAAAATATATTTTTATTTATTTCAGAGAGGAATAGAGAGGGGGAGAGAGAGATAGAAAAATCAATGATGAGAGAGAATCACTGATCGGCTGCCTACTGCACGCCCTACAGTGGGGCTAGAGCCTGCAACCCAGACATGTGTCCTTGACCTGAATTGAATCCGGGACCCTTCAGTCCACAGGCCGGCACTCTATCTACTGAACCAAATTGGCTAGAATTATGCTCTAATTTTTATTATTTCTTTTCTTCTACTGACTTTGGGATTCATTTGTTCTTCTAATTCTATTTTGTTAATGTGCAATGTTAGATTATTTGTGTTTTTCTCTTCTTTCTTTTTTTTTCTTTTTTGAGATAGGCCTGTCATTCTATAAACTTTCCTCTTAGTACTTTAGCTGCATCCCCAAAATTATAATGTCACATTACTTCCTCTTTAGAGCAGTAGATAGCACAGCAGTCTCATAATATAAAGAAGTTTTTTGTTTTGTTTTTTTTAATCCTCACATAGGATATGTTTTTTGTTGATTTTTTTTAGAGAGAGAGGAAGGGGGAGAGAAAGAGAGAAATATCAATGTAAGAGAAATACATAAATCAGTTGCCTCCCACATGTGCCCTAAACCAGGGATCAACCCACAACCTAGTTATGTGCCTTGACCCACAACTTTTTTGGTGTATGGGACAACAACCAACTGAGACACCAGTCTAGGGCTGAAGAAGTTTTTTATTGATGACTTTTTTTCTCCTATTTGTTTTGTTCAATAAATATGTATTAAACATTTGCAACTCTACAGTGAATATAGTTTATAAATTTAACAAACATTCTCCATCCACTGAAAGGCCTCTCAACTGGACATTTATTATCTGGGAGAACATTCCAAGATCCAAGGTCTGTCTTTGAACTTTGCAGTCTAAAAACTTTTCTATTGGCTACCCATATTGAATGACTTGATTGTATTGGTGCTTTTCTCAGGAAATTTTCCAGTTTTTAAAGTAACTCACAGACATGTTTTTAGTAATAATTATGGAATTCCAAGTGATAACACATTATAAGGTGTAAGTTATACCTGAGATGGCATTGAAAGAAGACAGCTTTTATGTTATTGTTATGGGTGAATTTTGTCCCACTAAAAGTTATACTGAAGTCTTTATCCCTAGTATCTGTATGTGATTTTATTTGGGAACTAGTGGCCTGGTGCACAGATTCATGCACATTGAAAGGAAATTAATTAAAAGAAAGATTCATGTGGTAATTATGTTACTGCAAAAAATTACATGTCAAAATAGTATGTATAATATAGTATTATAAAATTGAAACATGCGTGCGATTGGTGCCAGTGAGAGCTTTATATGTATTGTGCATGTGCTACTCAACATTTATTTTTAAATTGCCAGTGAGCGACATAGTGCCAGCCTGTCAGTCAGTCAGAAGGTCAGATGGACGTACAGTCGATCACTTAGCCTTTTATATATATAGCTAGGGCCTTTCCAGATTTAATTAATTTAAGATGAGGCCATACAGGAAGGAGTAGAATAGGCCCTTAATTCAACATGACTGTTGTTTTTATAAGAAGTGGTGAGAGACACACACACAAGGAGAAAGGCAGAGATGTAGTGATGCAGCTTTAAGACCAGGAACAACAGGACTGAATGTCACCACCAGAAGCTAGGGAGAAGTGAACAAAGATTCTGCGCGGTCTCAGAGGGACCAGACTGAGCCAACACCTTGATTTCACACTTCTCATCTCTCTAGACTGTGAGAGAATTATTTTGTTTGCTTTGTTTTAAGTCACCTAATTGATGGTACTTTGTTACAGAAGCATTAGGAAACTTTAGTAAAGTAACAAAGCCAATGCCCAGCCAGTATTCATGAGTGTCGCCATAGCTGTTGTTTATAGCTGCTTGCATTCAGATTGAGTGGAGCACTCAATGGTTGGTACCCAAGCTATACTGGTTATTAGTTATTTTTGAAGATTTGTGATCACAATAACAAAAATGGCAAAAATGGTTGAAAAGTGTAATGATACAAGAATGTGGAAATTCACATCAAAGGATTACATTCAAGAGCAATGCTAAATTTTGCTAAGACTTTATTCTTTTAAGTTTTTAAAATTTATATCTTTTTTCTATTGATTAATAATTTATTGCTCTATTTAATACATTTAATAGTTTTTCCTATTATCATATAAGCATATGCTCTGGTCTGCTTTTCAAAGAACCTATAGGTTTAATATGAAGAGTTCATTCTCATTTTTTTCATTCCCATTTATGGGCATTGCATCTTCAGTAAAAGTAACATGTGTTAAGGTTGAAATGAATACAAATGTAAAGGTGTCATCTTTTGCCTTTTAAAAGCTTAGATTCTCACCAGTAGTCCTGGTTGTGGTTCTGGCTTTGTAGTGCCAAAGTGGGGTGAACACAGTTAATGGGCTAAGGGGCTTGGTTTGGGAGTTTATATAGATCATAGAGCTTAAAAGGTTACCAGGTGCCACTCACAGATATTGATATTGAACCTAGGGAAATTGATAGTTTAGAATTTTCTTCAGATAACTAACAAGGTATAGGTTTTTCTAAGTTTTATTAATCTTGAATATATCTAAAGTCTATTAATTTCAGTAGGCTATTACCCATATTTTATAGAATGCTAAGGATTAGGCTCGATATTATAGTCCCTGCCTTTTGAAAACATTAAAATGAGATGCTAAGCGATGATAGGACTTTGGAAATGAAGGATGCATAAAGAGCTTAAATAACCCAGTTTTAGCATTTACCAATACCCTCCTTGTGAATGTTACATCTGAACTAAGTCATAGAGGATAAATGGAAGTAATGAAGTCATGAAATGCAGGGAAAGCATTGTAGACATATGTGAATGTACCCTCTTCCCCAGTGTAAATGAGTGATACTATAATTGAATGCTGAGTAAGGTAGTAGCAAGAGAGATGAGAGTGACTAGTACTGCAGAGTACAAGAGCATGGCAAGATCCTGGAGGGTTTGTAAGTAATCAATCTGTGCATCTTGGCTTTATCCTGTGGAAGTCTGAAAGACGTTAATGTGTTTAAGCAGAGCACCAGCATGTTTTCACTTCTGTTTTAAGTTAAACACTTGACTGGAAATGTTGAAAACAGATTTAAAGACCAAAAGCTTGTAGGCATTAGCAACAGTTAAGAAATTGTCATGGTGACACAGAAAAGACACTATAAGTCTCTGAATTAGAATAATAGTGAATGAGAGGGAAAGCCTGATTTTTTTAAGGTGAAAGTTTTACCTTTTATAAAATAAAGCACTAATGTGTGCAATGTACTAGTATACATATATTGTATGTGCATGAATTCATATATAAATACACATTTGCTTTCTTAACATGTGATGGTATATATTCACTCTAATGATTTTTGCATGTTATAAAATGGTAAACAATCTAAACCCCCATTTATAGGTTGAATTACCATGTAGCCTGAGTAGACCAAATAAAATAGTTAAAAACTAAGTTTTATAGGACTTGTAATGTATTGGTTTAGAGAATGACAGGAAAGGAAGTGTCAAAATTAATTCTCTCTTTTTTTTCTCTCTATTCTTTTTTTTAAACCAAGCTGCTAAGATGGCTTTTAGTGCCACCAACTGAGTGGGTAATTACAAAGGAAGAACATTTTTGTTTGATTTTTAGAGATGGGGTGGATAGTAATTTAATTGTTTTCATGTTTAGTATTTGATGTATTTTTTTTATTAAATTTATTGGGGTGACATTGGTTAATAGAATCATATAGGTTTCAGATGTGGATTTCTTTTTTTAAAAAATATATTTTATTGATTTTTTACAGAGAGGAAGGGAGAGAGATAGAGAGTTAGAAACATTGATGAGAGAGAAACATCGACCAGCTGCCTCCTGCACATCTCCTACCGGGGATGTGCCCGCAACCCAGGTACATGCCCTTGACCGGAATCGAACCTGGGACCTTTCAGTCCGCAGGCCAACGCTCTATCCACTGAGCCAAACCGGTTTCAGCGGGTGTGAATTTCTTTACAAGATATGTATATTGCACTGTATGCCCACCACTCAATGTGAAATCATCTTCCATCACCATATATTAGGGCCCCTTCACCTCTTATCCCCCACCCACTTCCTTCTGGCAACCGCCACACTGCTGTTTGTGTTCAGATGATGTATTTCTAAAATATGCAGGGGAAGATTTCTGATGTTCAGAAAAAAAATCTGAGCTAGAGATATAGATTGGAGCTCAATAGCCTATAGCATAGTAGTCAAGGATTATAGTTTAAAAATAAATGATAATATAAATAGGTCAGTTGATTCTGGAGTAGATGAGTTCACCCAGGAAGAAGATATGTTGACAAGAGAAACTAGACCCTGAAAAAATGTTTTATCATGTAAGTAATAGAAGTTTGAACCAAAGTGGGCATACAGACCATCTCTCTTGTTTCACACCCAGATATCTAAGATCCAGAGAGAATGACTCACCCAAAGTCACCTGGTTAATTAGAGGCAAACCAGGATTAGCAACAAGTGCAATTCTACAGATTCTCAAGACTTTTTTATTTCTCTTTCTCTACATGTGTCGGTGAACCTGATTCCAATTTTAGAGCATTTTGCAATTTTTTAAAACTCTTACATACACATGATCTCCTTTGAACTTCACAGTAACTGTTAAATATGAGGGACAGATGGTTAGTCCAACTTTACAGGCAATACAAGGTTCAACAACTTTTATAAAGTTGAGTATTTGATAAGGTACAGAACCAAAATTTGAAGCAAGGCTTTCTACAGCCAGTTTTGGTATTCTTTCAGCATCATTAATCATGTCTAAAAGCAATCTTCAATTTCTTCACATATCTCTTGGCTCATGTCTATCATCTCAGTATTTGAAAGTACAGAATATTGGTGTTTTTATTCTAGTTTTCTTCTTGTTTGAATCCATTCCATTGATAGCCCCTTTTCTCCTACAAGAAATATATTAACATAACTTATATTCTTGGCATAACAGAGCTAAATTTGATATGGTTTTTCATCAGATTATAAAAAAAATACTATGTTAAAAAATGTAGTTTGTAGCCCTGGCCAGGTGGCTCAGTTGGTTGGATTGTCAACTCATACACAAAAAGGTAGTGGGTCTGATTCTTGGTCAGGGCACATACCTAGGTTGCCTGCATATTTGATTCCCTGTCAGGGTGCATATGGGAGGCAACTGATTGAAGTTTCCCTCACACCAATGTCTCTCTGTCTCTCTCCCCCTAAAAATCAGTAAAAACATATCCTCAGGTGAGAATTAAAAAATTAGTTTGTGGGTGTCTGTAATGTTTATTTTTACAATTAGTTGAAGACATGACAAAGAAAAGTGCTCTTTTGAATGTACAGGTACTTGTCTTATATACCCTCTTGTTATTTTTATCCGCTCCCCCGCCACACACACACACACACACACACACACACACACACACACACACTTTTGTTAAAAGTTGCCCATGTAAAGTTGGGCAAGTGTATTCCCTATACTTTAAAGCCTGAATATTTTTCTGCATATTAAGAAATTGGTTTTAGTCAGTAATAGGTTAATAAAGTTAACCTATTATGCGTGCAGCATATGATGCCACAACTTCCTCATAATTTTCAAGGGATTAGTTTCTTAAAAAGTCAATTATTTGGCTCTTCACTTCTCTCCTTCATTAAACTTTCCAACTGCTGTGCAGTGGCACAACAGGGCCTTTGTCAGCTGCTTAGAGGAGCTATTTGTCAATTGTTTTGCTTCAAGGACTGCCTCCTTTATTGATGTTCTTCCAAAAATTCAAAAAGTAGTTCAACAAAGAGAAAAACTAAAGAAAAAAGTAATTTTTATTCCTGGAGTATATTTTGAGAGGAAAAATTTTCAAGTTTTATTATTTAAAAATGTATTTTACTTAATGGAGAAGTGAAGTTTAATCCTTTATGGTTTTTCATTAACAACAGAAAAATAGAAACATTATAATAACAGAAAAGATTAGCCAGTGTACCTTCAGTGAAATGGTGCATTAGACATGAGGCAAAAATGCAATCTGAGATTTTCTATTGCAAAAACAAAAAGGGACAAAAAATTTCCAGTGTGGTCTCTGATTATATCAGATGAGAACTGGGTTGCCATTTAATATAATTTTATTTTATTTTTAAAATCTTTCTTGTTGAAAGTATTACATATGTCCTCCTTTTTCCCCCATTGATCCCTTCTAGCCCCACCCCCACCCCACCCCAGGCATTCACCACACTATTGTCTGTGTCCATGGATTATGCATATTTGCATACAAGTTCTTTGGTTGATCTTTTCGCACCCAGTCACCCACCATGCCTTCCATCTGATATCATTTAATATAATTTTAAATTGAAGGGAATTTAGATATCCTCTAAACCAGTCTATTTCATAGGTGAGAAAGTTGCAGCCCAGGGAAATGAAGTGATTGCCAGATTTTAAACACTGCTAATAGAGAACATGGAGTAAATATAATATGCTACTGTGGCATCAGCTTGGCACTACCAGGGGACATTGCCTTTGTTTTCCCCATAGATTTTCATTGATCTAGAAATGAGCCATTTCCCTCATACAATGCTATATAGAGAGAATCATGAGGAAAAGACTGACTGATGTTTCACGTTTTCAATCTATTTCTATGTATGTAAAATTGCAATAGGTAAATTTCATTTCTGTAAATGTATTCCCTTCAGTCTCTGACAGTTTGCAGATCCCTGATGAACTATACCACACAATGGATACTACAGTCTTTATTTAGACCGCACATCACTCTTTCTTTAATCATGCTTTGCTCTTTTCCACTTCTGCATCTCTGAATGAATAGGTACATTAATAAAAGAATGACGTAAAACAGATATTAAACGATTCTCTCTAATAGGAGTCATTAAACTATGTTCTGTGGACAAAATCTGTCCTGCAGTCCATCTCTTTGATAAAAGTTTGGTTGAAATACAGCCATGCCCATATGTCTGCATCTTGCCTATGACTGCTTTGGCATGCTACACTGGCAAAGTCAAGTAGTTGCAATAGACACTGTATGGCACACAAAGCTTAATGTATTTAATATCTGGCATTTATAGAAAAAAAGTTCGCCACTTTAAATAAACACGTTGCCATGAAAAAACACAGTGTTTGTGAAATTGGATGTGATAGAATAGTGCCAGGTGCCTATGAGTGTTCAGCTCCTAACAGAGTAAAAGTTTCAAAATGAGAGAAAGAGGCTGTGCTGAAGGAGGACCAGAGTGTTTTCCATTCAATGAAAAAGATATTAAAATGCTCCTTTTTATAGTTTCATCTTTTCTAATTTAATATTCTTCCTGAATTGGTTCTTTATATGATACAGAGGAGCTAGATTGACTTACATGATCCAACACGTTGAAAGATGCTAGGAAAAACACTCTCAGAATAAGAAGAAACATTTCTTAACAATATAAAGCAGTTTATTGAAAACATAATTAACATTGAATCTCTTATATGCTTTGAGTAAATGACAAATGGTTTTCGCCTGTGAAAAGATTCTTTTCTTTATATTCAGTGCTGAGGGTTTTTGCATCCCTCAGGGTATACAGCTGCAATAATGGATAATAAGTGGAGGATTTCTTTCTGTTTCCTTTCTGGTGTGAGTGTTCACTGCGAGAAGGGCCCAACATATGTGGTAATCACAAATCTCACACGGGAACTTGAAACTCTTTGATTTCTATATATAGAAATCTCAGTGGTAATCAATTAATATTTTGTTTCAAACATTTTTACAGTATATTTTCAGGGAATCAAATGTGCTAAGTAAGTGTCATATGCACTATATATTTGTTTGGTATTTGTCTAATCAGACTCAATTTATAACATCATAGAATACTCATGTGGAAGGATTCTATGGGTTTTTTTGTTTGTTTTTTTAAAAATATATTTTATTGATATTTTACAGAGAGGAAGGGAGAGAGATAGAGAGTTAGAAACATCGATGAGAGAGAAACATCGATCAGCTGCTTCCTACACATCTCCTACTAGGGATGTGCCCGCAACCAAGGTACATGCCCTTGACCAGAATCAAACCTGGGACCTTTCAGTCCGCAGGCCGACACTCTATCCACTGAACCAAACCGGTTTCGGCGGATTATATTTTTTTTATAAAGTTTTCTTTACAAATGACAAAACATAGAGCCAGTTTGGAAACAATACGCTGAGTCCTGAAATTTTAAGGGTATACAATGGGAGATTTAGTTAGTGTTCTTATAGACACAAAGCAACAGTATGTACAAATAGTGAACAGCAGTTGTGAAGTTGGATTTCTTGGAGCCTCAAGATTTTGGAGACTTTTATATTTATAAATAAACAGGATCCATAGCAGGTTCATCCTTGCTACCTTTTTTTTTCTTTATTGATTAAGACATTACATATGTGTCCTTATCTCCCCATTGCCCCCTCCCCCCGCCCCACTCATGACCTCACCCCTCTGATGTCTTTGTCCACATCCTGTGCTACCTTAACAAGAACATACTCATATACAAGTCTGATTGGTATTAGATTCTGCATAAAAGTTTACTTAAAAAATCAAAGTCTTTACCACCAAAAGGTATATCAATGTCACTGCTAGCGATTATTAAACAAAATCATTTAATAAAGAAAACAGTAGCAGTGTCAGAGTTTACTCGTGGTTGACCCCATTTTTTTTCTGCCTAAACAGATCTTTGCAGAACTACTTATATTGAACAGTAGGAGAGACTAAGGATTGATTAGCCTATCTCAGTGACCCACTTGGCTACTTAGCAAGGTAATGAGTGATGAAATACATTCATATTCCCAGACTAAATGCAATAATAACAATGATAACTTTATTAAAATGACAAAAATAGAATTGGAGATCTTTGACAGATTTTATGAGTTACAAATCAGGTCAGATAATCTGACCTTTTTATTTTATAGAAAAAGATATTAAAACCTAAGAATTCTCACAGTGATCGGCTGAACCAGGGCTAGAAAAATAGGCCCATGACCACATTCATAAGGTTTAGGACTCAAAAAAGATAGTTTTAGGTTTAATAGCTCTCTAAGTTTGGCAATTTAACTTCTCTGAGCATTAATTTGATAATCTCTACTATCAATAATTCCTGATTATAGCATAATGTTTTTGTAAGAATGGCATGAAAAGTTCTATATATGATATACCAGTAAACATGACTTAATATTATTGGGAGAAGTTTAAATAACATGTACTTGAGAATATCTGATTATTTTACTTATGAATACAACATTTTCATATATTTTGACTTAATGTTATCATTAATACTATTATATCACAAATTAATACTGTTATAACACTTTCTTTTTATCGTAAATGCTGAGGGCTGATTTCATAGTATGACTCTTACCAGGTTCACTTTTATTTTGGTCCTATCCAAGCCATCAGCTTCATTTCTATGTGTATAAATGCAAAGTTATATTGATAGACAGATGATAGATAGATAGATAGAGAGAGATAGACAGATAGATAGATAGATAGATAGATAGATAGAATCATTTGATAATATCCCATTGTTTACTCCCATTTATCTCCCCAATCACAGGTAACCATTTTAATACCGTTGATCTATTTCCTTTACTTACATGTGTCCTTAAATTTTTTAAACTGCCATTATTCGATCTTTATGCTTTGCAAAACTTTAAATTTATGATTTAACTCCTTAATAAACAATGCATCTTGGATTATCTTTTGTTCTTAGAGAAAAATGACATTTTATTTTACTAAAGTGTTTAGAGAGCATGGCAAAAATATATAATTAATCCTAAGAGCCAGAAAGGACATAACTATTACTGAAAGGTGGGTAAAGGTGAAATCTTTTTTACATGTTGCTTTAGTTTTGCATAGTGCTTTTGGCCTACTTAGAGGCTATAGGTTTTTGTTATTTATTTATTGAAATTCATTGTTTAAAGTATTACATATGTCTTTTCCCCCCATTGACCTCTCTCCAGCTGCTCCCACACCCCAGCACATGCCCTCATCCCCTCCTGTCTGTTTCCATTGGTTATGCTTATATGCATGCATACACAACCTTTGATTGATCTCTTTCCCTCCCCCCACACCCTCCCCTGCCTTCCCTCTGAAGTTTGACGGTCTGTTTGAAGTTTTTTTCTTCATTGTTTTCTGCTTCAAACACTCAGACAAACACACATGAATGTGTGAGCACACACACACATCATAAACACACAAAGGCACAGAGGAAGGAAAACAAGAAATGGAGATAGTTCTAGAAGAAAAACTGGCCTACTTTTTTTCCAGGCCTTACTGAAATATCTAGGTGACAGAATGAGCTGTGTAGTAACAGAATTTTTCAATCCTACACTTACTTATTGTCATGTCATCAGGTTCATTTTGAAAACTCATAGAAAACATTCAAAGCTTATTAAAATTAAAACAAAATTTGAAAAATGTACATTATGAATTCATATATGTAAGGATAGCTCAGAACATGTCCATTTCAATTTTAGATCATAATTCAAAACAATTTAAAATGAGTGTTTGTGTTTTACTAATAAAATTAAACACAAAATATTATTAAGTACTATTATTTATTTTCACTAGAGTTTTGTGGAACCAACCTCTTGACCTGCTTTTAAATCCTGAATCAGCCATTTCTTTGTTTAATAACCTTTTGGGGAATCCTATATAATAAAGAGGTAACATGCAAATTGACTCTCACACCCTCGCATCACAAGATGGCTGCCCCACATCATCACAGAATGGTTGCCCCATGTCATCACAAGATGGCTGCCACAAGATGGCCACTCCCTACATCATCACAAGTGGCCTCCCCCACGTTGTCACAAGATGGCTGGCAAGTGAGGCAGTGAGGGGGACCAAGTCTGCAGGGAAGGACAGTTGGGGGCGATTGGGCAGGCAGGGGAGCAGTTAGGAGCAATCAGGAGAGTGGTTAGGAACTGGCAGTCCCGGATTGTGAGAGGGATGTCCGACTCCTACTTTAGGCCTGATCCTGCAGGCAGTCGGACATCCCCCGAGGGGTCCCAGATTGGAGAGGGTACAGGCTGGGCTGAGGGACAACCCTCCCCCCACCCAGTGCAAGAATTTCATGCACTGACTGGGCCTCTTGTCACTCCATATGTGTAAATATAAAATGTTGAACTTGTGAGAATACTCAACTGAACCATTTAAATAATGACAGGTTTTATGATTTTGAGCTGGGGAAATTCATGCTGACATTTCAATTATATTGGGAAGAATGAGAAAGTCACTCAGCAATTTTTAACATTGTCCTTTTAATGGCACATTTGAAAGGCAAGTGCAGAATTAAAGTCTGCACCACTGACTTTTCCTCTGATTTAAAAAAAATGAAGAACAGGAAAATATGAGCAAGAAAATAGTTTTCTTGAAGATGAAATTTGTGCATGTTGTGCCTGAAGGGGCCAAGGAAGAGAAAATTGTGAGGTTTGAGTAATATCTAAATACCTCTTCTCCCAAAGTCAACCTCAGTAAATAACCTTAAATATTTCACTGAGAATGTAAATATATCCCCTCATATTAATGATCATATTATATGTTTAATAATACAGGATGTCCCAAAAATGTATACATACTTTAACAGTTGATAGCTCAATTTTGAAAGTGAAATGTATTTTAATAAAAGCTGCCTTTATAATTATTCAAAGTGTGTGTATACATTTCTTGGATACACTACATATACTCTGCCATCTCTCCTGCTGCTATAGATGGTTGACCTCCATTCATAAGGTGATTATCTCTACCTTCCACACATACACTCATGTGTTTCTACACTAAATCCCAGCACCTCTGGCTTATACAAGGTCATATCTCCAGCAATAATTATCTCTATATGGCATCATACAGTTTTTTCTTTAGATAATTTGATTAGCATAAATATATCTATACTTCTTTTCATCTTAAAAAAAAACACCTTATGTCCTCACTTATCTCACTAGTTACTTATTGTAATGGTTCCTTCCTCCTCTACTGTCATCCATTCCTTTCAATTATTTCTCTCTCTTTGGCTCATTCCAATCAGATTTTAGCTCCATATTTATTAATGAAACTCCTCCTGTCAAGGACACAAGTGACATCCACATTGTGAAGTCATCCTCAATTCTCAATCTGCCTTTCATTTAGCATTTCAGAAGCATTTGACCTGTTAATCACTCCTCCTCCTAGAACCATTTTCTTCAATCAGCTTTTTGGAAGCAATTTTATGCTGGTTTCTTCTCACCTCTCTGTTTTTTAATTTTCTTTTTACACCCTTGTCCTTTCTTCATTTTTGTTCTGACCTCTCTTTAAAAATATATTTTTATCGATTTCAGAGAGGAATCAGGAAGGAGAGATAGAAACATCAGTGATCAAACAATCATTGATCAGCTGCCTCCTGCATGCCCCACACTGGGGATGGAGCCTGCAACATGGGCTTATGCCCTGACCGGGACTTGAACCATAACCTCCTGGTTCATAGTTCCATGCTCAACTATTGAGCCATGCTGGCTGGGCTGTTCTGACCTTTAAATTTGGATTAAATTAATCCACCCTGTCTCCTTTACTTATATTCACTTTATCTTATCTGGTCCTCTGATGTTAAATACCATTTATATGTTAATGTTTGCAAATTAGATACCTAGTATAGGTGTCTGAAGGAAATCATTGACCAGTTTTCAAGAGGTTTCCACATGGGTATTTTATAGCTATCCTTAAATCATATATAAGATTGAACTCTTCACTTTCCCCCTCTTGCCTGTTCTACTTTCATGTTTGTTCCCCATAACAGTTAATGGATATTCTTTTCTTTACATTGCACAGCTTAAAAACCTTGGAGTCATTTTAACTCTTTTTCTCACACTTCACATTAAGTCTCTCAGATGATATTGGTGACTCTACTTTCAAAATATATCTAGAATCACATTTGCTCTCCCACCATACTCGTCCAACTTACTGGATCACTTTGATAGCCTCAATCTCCTCTGCATGGTTCATTCCTGTGCACTGTAGTGGGTACTGTTGTGAAGTGCCTGGGTTTCTCCTTCAGAATAAGTACATTCATTTCCATATCTGCTGGAAATGCTGCTTGTTGACAGGTCATAGTTGAATCCCGCCCTTGGCTGTTTCCTCAGCCAGAGGTAACTTCCTTTCCTGAGACTATGCCTCCTCTCTGGAGGTGACTTGCACCACATATTGGAGCCAATTCATCAGGGATGTCCCAGTTTCACAACAACCTGGCATCATTTGATGCTAATAGCATTTGAAATTAGTTTTCTCCCCAAACCTGCATTTCTCACTCCTCACAGATGTTGTTCTTGACACTGCTCCTCAATAGACTTCCTGCATGCAAATGTCCTTCTCAGGGGCTGAGTTTCTGGGGGAATTTAATATGCAAATTTCCCCGCCTCCATCTGAAAGTTAGCCTAGGAAGAGAGTCTCTTAATATGTGTCTTAGATGCTGTAATTCCTCACAACTCTACAATATTTCCCCACTTTATTTCACAATAGATGATGGAATGCCCTGTCCACCCCACACCCTGCTTCTATCTATGCACTGATCTGATCTCATCTCCAAGTCATATTTTTTGCTCTCTTGATTTTGGCCATATTGGCTCCATTTCTATTCCTCAAACAGATTAGACATGAAGTCATAATTTTTTGTGGCTTTTACCTCAGCATAGAACAGTCTTTTGCTAAATAGATGCAAGACTTTCTTCCTTGCTGTTTTCAATGTTCCTTCTAGTGAGGTCAACTCTGACCACCTTATTAGAAATTGAACCACCTCTTACCATCTCTTTACCTTGTGTATTTTTCATAGATATATTTACCTCACAATATAATGTATATATATGGTTGATTCATTTATTGATATTATTATTGTCATTATTTTACTACCAGATTGTAAACTGCATGGAGGCATTAATTTGTTTGCTTTGTTTATTTCTAGACCACTGATATATAATAGCTGTTCATTAATATTTATGAATAAATGAATGGGATGCCTAGAATGAAAGCACTGTGATGCTTTCTGCAACTATTTTTACTACTGATGGGTAATCATTTCAGTTGCATATACATGTATGTGTGTGTGTATATATACTCTGTAATTTATATGTTTACCTACTTAAACTATTAAAAATTTTCTAATAGCAGGATGTTAATCCTTTTATTTCTATAAGTTTGATTCCTATCTTTAAAATATTGTGTAGAGGTTTCCAACTATTCCTAAAATAAATTCAAAGTTCAGGTTCTAGCCAGATAATCAAAATATACAAACTTTCTTAAAATAATTATTTGGAGAAAATAACTAACATTAAAGCAATGACCTATCACATACTAAAAAGCTCAGCTTTTTATTTAGGAATTCTTTTTGATGGCTATAAGGAAATAAAACTGGTTGTGATTTTCTCTTATGTTTTTAGAACTAGGTATTATTTAAATTTTATTTAAATGTCAATTTTTGTTTTAAATTCCTAAATGGTGGTAACATGTAAACTTCCTTAGGTTAAGCTATTTATTATATTGAAGTATAATAAATGCCTTAGTTTCAGTTACATTGAATCTTAATTATGTGAGCCTATCAGTTGGGGGGATTCAAGTTCTACATTTTAAACTTATGGAATTAGCATTCCAATGCCCCAAAATTTTTTAGGGAAAAACAGGTATTAATCAAATGAGAAACTTAAGAAAGACTCAGATAGAAAGAAGGAAAATAAGCTATTTGATTTTTTATTATTTTTGGTTGTTATTAAAACATTCCTGAAATTCAACTATCAAAGCTTAGAGAATATAAAGTAAGAACTTCTCTATCTCTTCCTGTCTAATAGACAACTAATTCACCTCTAAGGGGTTAAAATTACCACACATTATTCTGTATCCCTTATGTATCTATATATATTTAAGCAGATCTGTATATGTATTCTTCCAAATGACTCCTTTTTAATCAGCCATATATGGCTTCATACCACATATATGGTTCTACATCTTGCACTTAACAAGAGTATTCCCCAATAATATATAAAAGATGATCCTAATGTTGTTAATGTGATGATATTATATTTTGTATGTATGTATATGTGAGTGTGTGTGTGTGTGTGTGTGTGTGTGTGTGTGTGAAGATAAATATAGTCACACACACTATAATTTATTTAATGTGCACTTTAGGGAAATTCATAATATTTTCAAATTTTCTGTTATAAGAAAATACTATAGTAAATAATCTTATATTTCTCACATCAGGAAATTATATATATCCTATCTAATAAAAGGGTAATATGCAAATTAACCATCACTCTGTCACAAAAGATGGCGGTGCCCATAGCCACAAGATGGCGGCGACCAGTCCTCTCAGCCCCGCTGGAGTCCCCCAGTCTTGGGGGGCAGCTGCTGAGGGTGGGTAGCATGAAAGGCCTGGCAGAATGCTTACTTCATCACCACGCCCAGCTCGGGCCGGCACCCTGGAGCCGGAGCGGACCTGGACAGGGACAGGGGCCTGGCCCTCAGCCTTCATGGCCAAGCGCAGGCCCAGAGAGTGGACAGATGGCCCACCTCTTGCGGAAGCAGCGCGGGTCCTTCCCAGCTCCCGTGGGCACTGGCAGCTCACTTCTGCTTCCCCCGGAAGCCACCTGGCTCCCATGGAAGCAGTGGCTCCCAGTGGCATGCTGCGGTTCCCTCTGGCTTCTGCAGAAGCGGCAGGCAGCCTACTGTGCGTGATATCACCCGATGGGCTAGTTTTTATAGAAAAAATCTATAAGCAGAATGTCTGGGTTTATGAGATTGGTATTTTTCATCTTTTAAAATATATTTTTATTGATTTCAGAGAGCAGAAAAGAGGAGAGAGAGATGGAAACATCAATGATGAGAAAGAATCATTGATCAGCTGCCTCCTGCACACCCCCTACTGGGGACTGAGCCTGCAATCCGATGTGCCCTGACCTGAAATCGAGCCTTGACCTCCAGGTTCAAGGATTCAAAGCTCAACCACAGTCACATCAGTGAGGCAGTATTTACTATTTTAATAAAGTTTTCTACAAGTTGTCCATAAATAATTATTATACTTATATTGCACTAGCAGTGTATTAGAGTGCTGGTTTAACCATACCCTTGTTGAGAGCCATTAATAACAATAATAGCCCTGGCTGGTTTCGCTCAGTGGATAGAGCGTCGGCCTGCGGACTGAAGGGTCCCAGGTTTGATTCTGATCAAGGGGGGAAAAAAGAAAGAAAGAAAGAAAGAAAGAAAGAAAGAAAGAAAGAAAGAAAGAAAGAAAGAAAGAAAGAAAGAAAGAAAGAAAGAAAGAAAAAAATAATAAGAAGAAGATTAAGAATTTTAATAATAATTACATTAAAAGATTGTCCATACGAGTAGAATTGGTTGCCTGACAAGACTAGAAATGTAAGGTGAAGAGAGAGCTAAGGGAACAGTTTTACTTTTCTTCCCTGGAAAAAGATAAACTTTTTGAAGGAAGGGATTGTACATTTTATTAATGTTGACGCTGATGTCATGCCAGAAACATGATAAATGCCCAATTTTTGTTATTATCATGAAATAAAGTAAATATAAAACTGAAGAGTGTGATTAAACTTTAAGAGACACAGCAATACACTCCTAATTTCACTTAAAAACAATGAGCTTGAAACGTGATTATGACATTATATACATGTTGAGAGATTAGCAAAATGCCAGAGGTAGAGATAGTCATTGAAAACTTAATTACCATCACCAGTGTAATCTGACACTGACTCTTGACTTTACATTCTAAGGAGAGAAGAGAATTTCTGGTGAACTCAAGTCCCTGCCTTATCTGGAAAATTCACAGAAATTATCAGAGCAGACCAGCACTAATTACTAGATGACTCTTCTCTGAACTATATCTTGGTACTAGAGCAAGTTACATTTTTATCTGCCTCTGTTATTCTCTGAATTGGTTTGGAAGCTTGAGTATTAGTTCCAGTTTCTTGGTCTAATGTCACTTTCATAGCTGTACTCTATGGATTTAAGTCCCCCGGGGCATTTTCAAAAGAAAAAAAAAAAGATAATTTCAATTCGCTACATTTAATTGTGTATGATGTCACTGTTCTATTGCAGAAATTTTGTTTTTCCTAAGGGAAAACTACTGCAATGAGAGATAACATAACCCCTGTGTAGACACTGAGAAATTTGTAAAACATCTGAGACAACAAAAAAATAATATATTACAAAATATTATTTCATAGGTATTTCAGTTTACCAACTGTATTAGTAATATCCATTTTGGTAGAGCATTAACATTTTGTTGATTTCACTTTCTTCGATATTATTAAGATATTGTTGCAGATAAGCTGCCAGGCGTCTCGGGAGAATTAATCAGTGTGGCACTCAAGAGGGTAGTCAGAAAAGTAGTCTTTATTGCAGATTGAACTAGTGCTGTGACTCAGGGGTGTCAGTCTCCAAATCCTGAGCAATGAATATGGATGAAGCTTTCCCTTTATACCCTTAGTTCCTTTGTCCCCCAAATATGGATCAGACTTCCGAACTTTTCACGGGCTTTGCAGCTTCTCCCCCCCCCCCCCCCCCCCGTGAGTTGGGATGGGAGACGTGAGACCACACCCAGAAGCTTGCATGGTTTATGGCCTCTGCAGAATGGGAGTATTCTGGGAAGCAGGTTCTGCAAGGCAGGACAGGCATCACAGATAAGAATGGAGTTAATTATCAATTAGCAAAGTGTGCATCAGAAGGCAGGTTACTGGCACAGATTCAGATAGCTAGCCCTCCCAGATGTCTTATTTTCCACTTCAATATGTGTGCCTGTGGGGAAGAAGAGGGGAAAGGGAAAGGTGTGGGTGTGCTCCCCAGAGGGAAAGCAGGTACTGGGCCCTTTGTCTTGAGGGTTTTATCTGTCTTGCAGGTAGGAATTTCAGGTGAAGTCTCAGGGGAGGGTTTCAGCAAAATATTCATTAGCTTTCCAGGTGTGGCCTTTCAGAATCATGATCTTTACTGATTGGTCAGCACCAGAGCAGGGGATCACTGGTCATTGCAACTGGTCCTTCTTCTCCCACCTTGTTTTACCGCTTTTCTGTGCCTGGTGCTGAAATACAACTGAAGCCTAAATACTATCTCTAGGAATACCTTTAGATAGCAAAAGCTATGAGAAACATGCATTAACAAATAAAATCATATTGTAATGTTGACGTGAACTTTTTCTTTAATCTTTTCCCATGACCCACTATAAAAAATGTATACAAAAAACAAGCCTTTACTATACATTAAACAAATGCCTGCTGTTTTTTGTATTTGTGGTCTCTGGCACTCTGAAATGAGTGGACTTTCAGGCAGCAGTTGTATTTGAATTAATGTTGTAGTCTTTTGAAAAAGTAATAAAAGAAAAATTATATTTATCTCAAATTTTTTAGTGATATAACAGTTGTTTGAACAGAAATCAATCTTATTACTAAGATATTGATGTGTCAATTGAGATTAGCATGCGTGGGAAGAATGAGATGTTTAAATATTCAACTAACTGAAAAAAATTGTTGCATCATGTTTTCTTACTGGTGATAAAATTTTAATCGGGTACTAGAAAAATGTCAACTGGTGTGAGACATACATAAAGTTTTATACTTGTGAAGATAAAGGAATGGATTTTTCATCACTGCAGGTTGATCTGTAGAAAGCATGATAAAGCTTTTATAATATTTGACAGATTTACAAAGGCAAATGTATGTACATATAATTCCATCAGAGAAGATGGCTATTCTTCTGAAACATAATTTCCTATTTAACTTAATATGCTTTCCTGGCTTAAATTTCCATTTTTTTAAAAAAAATAATTCAAATGTGATCTATTCATTGTGTCCCTGTACATGTACATGTGAATATATGTATAAGAATATATATAACTTTCAGATATTATTAATACTTTACTATAAATTGCTTGTTTTTAAAGCTATTCCATATATTATGGGTAGAGAAGACATAAAATATCAATGCTCACTTAGCTCTTGATTTTTATAAATATTTTATTATCATTTTAAATGGTAATGTGCTAAAAATAATTTATTACATGGTTAGTCTAATACCACTTATATTTATATATAATAACATAAAAAACGTGCATGGCTTTAATCCTTCTGAAAATGGCTTATTTTCCTAATAGCATTCCATGTCAAAATGCTGAAATGACAGTTTCTTTATCTTCAGAACCTCAAATATGATGTAGCTCATTACATTAGCACCAAGAAAGCAGGCCATAAATTACCACAGTGTGTTCAGGCATGTCTGCAGCTTGATATTGCCTTCCTCTTAGAATATCCATCATCTAGAAATATCCTGAATACTAAAGGACGAATTGCAAAGAAATTAAATCCCAAAATAGAGGCACATGATTTCTTACTGTTAACATCAGATCCGAGGTACTGTTGTACCAGTTGAGTTTCTACCTCATCAATGAACTCAATAATCGTCAGCATTCATTAAGAAGAATTTTGTGCTTTTAAAACTATCGAAAGTTTCCATGTGTTTAACTAATTTATATAGTTTGAAGATGGGGTAAAAGTGGAATAAAATTAAGTTAAAAATCTGAAATAAAAAAGCTATTTTTACTTTTTATTTCAAATACTTCAGGAAATAGTAAACTTTAATAAAATAAAATAAACTTGAAGAGTTGTTTATAAATAAGTACCTCTAGGACTGATCAATATTATTTTCAAGGAATCTGCTTAGAGTGATGACCAGTCTTGCAATTTTTTTTCTAGTCCAACAGTTTTTCATTGTCGTATTTGTACTGTGTAAAATAGGTCTACAAAAAATATTTAAGTGGCAAAGGGGAAAACACACGTTGAAAGGTACAAGTTACAACGTCCTTTTTCTGGCTTAAGAAGATTATGTACTCTGAAGGAATAAATGGGAAATAGGAACTGAATATTTAAGTGGAACGCCCAATCAGAATATTAATTATCAAAAGAATATTCCAGCACACACTCATTGACTTTAGTCAGCATCAATTTAAGGTCTTAGCAATGAGGATTTAAAAAGGACAGAACATCAAGGAATTAAAGATCATATCATATTTTTTCTCAGGAAATGGAAATGAAAAAGTGGAAAGGAAAATGTCTTTCACTTTAATATTTAATTCATTTATTGTCTTACATTAATATCTAAAATGTTATTATCTGGGTAGACTTCAGGGACTTTTAAAAAAATCTAGTTTAAGTTTGTTTCTCCCTTTTTTTTTACAATTAAAACATAACTTTGTCTCTAGTTAAAATAGAAACAACATAAAAATGTTTCTTCACTTTAGAATAGCTATATTAGATAATGGTAAACAACACATTCATATTTTGGAAAATATGACAAATAAACAAATGCTAAGGTAAACCAATTGAGCTCATCAGGCCCCAAACATATGAATGTTCGGTTGCATGGCAAAAAATAACTCTGCTGATGTAAAAGTGTGGACCTTTGACTAATGAGAGGATCCTGAATTACCCAGGTGGGCCCAGTCTTATCAGACAAGTCTTGAAAAGCAGAGACGTGTCTCCAGCTAGAAGAAGAAAAAGGCCGAGATGCAGGAGAAGGGAGGTTGGAGAGATTGGAAGTCTGAGGGGTAGGGGGCCCGACCACCATTGGAGGGGTGCACAGAGGTATTGGAAACACTTGGAAAGTTTAAGAATAAAGAAGCAACCTCTAGGAACAGCTAAGAAGCAGCAAGGACGCAGACCTCAGTCCCAGGAGCTAGTGCCTCCACAACCAGAAAGTTTGGAAGCTCCCTCATGCCCAGAGCCTCCTGAAAGCGACAAAGCCTGGATGACACCAATTTCGGCCCTCGGAGACCCTAAGCAGAAAATGTGGTGAGCTCTACTGAATTTTCATACTACAGAGGTTAGTTAATACATGCATTGTTTTCAGCTAATAACTGTGGTAATTTGTTAACGCATTAATAGAAAAGTAATATAGCAGTATAGAAATCTCTACCAGAGAATTGTTTCCACCCAAAGAATCAATGTTAAGTGCCTTAAACTTTGAAATGTGTTCAGGACATTAACATTGTGTATAAATTCTAATATTAATATGAAAAATGAAAGAAAAACATCCACACAGATATGTGTTTTTTAAATTTTATTTATTAAATTGATTGAGGTGATATATATATATAATGCTAATTAGCCGAGCATCAGGACCGCTCAGGAGCAGGCTGCATCAGGACCACTCAGGAGGAGCTGCGTGTGCAGATGGGCAGGAGGGGACTGCGTGCTGCCCCCACCCCAGCAGCAGCGTGGAGGCTGGGGCTGGGGGCAGGCTAGAGTGGAGACACAACACACAGGAGCACCTGCCCCCACCCCAGCTGACACATGCAGGTCAGGTGCGGGTCCCAGCACCAGGCGGGGTGCCTCCTCGCGCGATTTCAATTGCACACCGGGCCTATAGTTGGTCAATATGACCCTATAGGTTTTAGGTGTGGGTTTCTATGTTACAAGATCTGTATATTGCACCGTGTGGCCACCACCCAAAGTAAAATCTTCTCCTGTCACGTCCTATTAGGAACCCCTTCTCCTCCCACTCCCTTTCCTCTGGCAACCATCACTCTGCTGTTTGTATTTATAAGTTTCAGTTTTAATTTTTAATGCAAGCATGGGTACAATCTATTTCAATATCTATTCAAATGTGTAATTAGGGAAAACTAATATTCAAAATTGCATGTGAGTAGAAGGGAAGCTGCCTGGTATCCATTTGTTGTGATAACCCATCTAAAGTAAACCTGGGAAGCAGAGTCAGGTCTCCTTACGGAGCCTCCTCTCCCAGACGGGCTCAGACCTGAACCTCTTCTAAGTTGGTGCTGTTAGCAGTGAAGTTGCTCAGTTGACCTGACTTTTGTAAAAATGTTATTTCCTGACCTCATTCCAGAGAGGCAAACAATTTGCAGATGGGGAAAATATATTTTTTCAAAATCCTCTTTACTCATTTAGATGCCCAAATGAGAATCAATGAACTGTTACCATCTCTGGATTTATAACAGCAGAAACCTTTCTGCATCCTCCTTATTTCTTATAGCAACTGTCTTGCTGCTTTTTGTTTGTTTGTTCCTGAATATTGCTAAAAGCACACAACCTTGCCATTGCAATTTCAAACTGATTTTCTTTTCCTGGTCTCTATCTAGTTGCCTAGATCCCAAAGTCATCTCTTAATTCCCCCTGTAGGCGCTAATGAAAAGGTAAATTAAAAAAAGAATGCAGGTAAGTCTCTAAATCCCTTCTGTGACTATGCCAACAAATTACTTACATAACATTTTAAACTGTTCACTTAAAATATGAAGATGTCTTGATGTGAAAACAATGGGAGATAAAGACATAGTTGACCAAAAGATTAAAAATGCAGATTACGATATACCGATGATATATTATAGAATTATACAATTTAAACCTCTATAATTTTATTAACCAATGTCACCCCAATAAATTGGATAAAAATACAAAACTGAAATGAAGTGCATATTTCTTGAAATATTGGAATAACAGGAAGTCCTTATTAACTAAAATAATGCAACTGCAAATTGTAGAGAATGAATGCTATACTCTTCAGCTGATTGTAATTATGTAGCCACATTAGGCCTTCTATGCATGCTCATGATCTGAAAAAGTAACACATCTCATATTTTATCATTCATAACATTAAATAGATTATTGTTCATTGGACTTATACATTGCAGTAACAACAACAATAGTAGTAATACCAGTATTTTGTCTAACACAAAATGTCATTAAAAAAAAATAATTATAAAAGATAATCAAAATAAAGTTTTTTATTGTAGTTCTAGTATAGGAAACAAATAGGAAAAAAAAAGTATGGTAAAAGCAAAACAGACTAGTAAAGTCAAGGTACATTGTTCTGATGTGATTTAATTGTTATAATATGAATTTGAAATATCTGCAAGTAATATAATGTGATCATTATCTAAAGATAGTAAGGTCTGAATCTTCAAAGTAAAAAATATTAAATATATTATGTAATGAAAGAAAAAGTTCCTAATTTGAAACTATGTTCAGGAAATAAATTAGTTGCTAGATATTAAGTCATTTAAACATTATATGGTTTGTAGTTATCAAAATCATTACTTTTTTAAATTTTAAATTAAATTTATTGGGGTGACGGTTAATAATATTTATATGTTTTAAGTGTACAGTTGTAAAATACCTCATCTATATATTGCATTGTATGTTTACCATTTTAAATAGAGTAGTTAATAAGACAAAAGTATAGATATACTGAGTGATAAATGTTATTTCAGATGTCTTATAATGAGAGTACTTAGCTTATACTTGAAAATGTTAAATTTTAATGATGTCTTTAAGCTCATCCCATATATTTATAAGATTCTGTTATACAATAGTGATGCCATAAAAAAACTAAATACCTTAAAATACTTTCTACTAAACATCATAAGCAATAGAACATCGCACATGTGTCTATTAATATGATAGATGCTGTTGTGCCTCATACATACATAACTGCTGTGATGGTTGGTTTTCTCTCTGAAGTTGTAAAGGCTATAGTGCACAGCTATTTAATCAAACACTAATGCAGGCACTGCTGTGAAGATAGATGTAGTTTGCAGCTACACAATCAGTTAAGATTAAGAACAGGTGGTTTCTCTCAATCATATGGGTGCACCTCATGCCGTCACCTGAAAGACCTTAATAGCAAAACCTGATGTGTCCCTGAGAAGAAAGGATGCTGCTCAGGACTGCAGCGTCCACTCTGCTTGAGTTTCCTTCCTGGTGGACTGACCTATAAATTTCAGACTTGCCAGCTCCAAGGATTATGGGAGCCAATTTCTTAAAATAAATCTCTTTACACATGAAAAGATATATAATATATAATAGAACAATTCTATTGGTCTGGTTTCCCTGGAGAAACCTGATTGACACAACATCACATAAAATAAAATGTAAAAATTAGAGGCATTCAGTAATGCTGCAACAAAAGATATTTTTGACATCTAAAAATGGAATTTATAAAAACTCTTCCTAAATTCAGATTTCTGCATTTATCCAATTGCTTTAATACCACCAGATTCTGATATAGCACATAATCCTAATTGAGAGCTTTCTCATAATCACTGGTTTCCATAAAAAGAAATTAGATAGGAAGAGCATTAGAAGCTGAGCTAAAGTTTCAAGTCCTTTTCTGTCTAGTCCCTGCATGTCCTTGGGCTTTTCTAACTACTTCTGTCTGTGAGCTTACTTGTTTTCGTATCTCTAAGTGGATTCTTGTTTGTGATTAACACTCAGCCTACAAAAGTATCTGGATCTGGGTTTATTCTGTGGTTATTTTGATAATATTTTTAATATAAATAATGATAACCATGTATTCCCTACTAACAGAAAAGTAAGTTCATTGTATGTAATACCCACTAAATATTGTCACTTTACTATTATTTAAAGTAATGAAATGCATAGGTATTTTTTGCTTTTTTAATATTGTAGTTTTAAATCACCAAACTCTTTATTTCTCCCTTTTTTGTTCTTCCATCCCTCTTCCCTCTTCTAAAATCAGGTGACAGTGGAAGATGAGACTACTGTATTTTTGTCAGAAATCTGAAATGAATTAAATAGTTAGCAGCAAAAAATTAAGTCAGTTGATACATAAGCTATTATAATAACATGTGTTTTTTGGTGCTTTGTGATTCTTGTGAGTTAATATACCACATACTTAGGAATATACATAAGCTAAGTTTGTTGGTTTCAAGAACATCCCAGAGACTCAGAGCTGTTTTGTAGAAAAGGAGGAGGAATTGGGTCAAAATATGTGTAGCATGTACAAATAAACATTGAAATTTATGTAGTATACTGTATTCCTTTCTATAAGGAATTAGGTCATAATTTCAGTTCATATTATAGAATTAAGTTCCAGGAATTAATTTAGTGAAGGGTAATTTAGTTAGCTTAGAAGTCCAAGTGAGCAGCCAGTATGTCAGGCCTGAGTCCATAAAATTAGCCAGTAGTTGAGAAAAGTTTTGGTAAAATATATATGTAATAGAAAATAGAGGTGCAGATTGGCAAAGTGTGAATGCAATAATATTTTGAATAATTAAAGCAGACATAATGAATCTAGCAATTATGAAGATTTTTCTTCCTAGAAATAAAAATTAATTGCAGATAAAACACACATATATATTTTAATATATATATTTAATACAGATTAAATATATATATTAAAATTTTTAAATCTATATTTACCTTTTTTCCTTAGGAACAACTTCTACACTCTGGCAGACACTTTGTATAAACTTACACGCTATTGTTTTGAAAAATAGGAAATGACTGTCATAAGTAATTGATATTAGTGAAATATAGAAAGTCAAACATTTTACTTTTGAATAATTTGATTTCACTCTATTATCTACCCAGCCACTCAATTACATATACTTAAAAATAATTTAGATTAATGAAATTGAGAAAGTGAAAGTATAACCCACCTATCTCTGTGAGAATATCTATTTATGAAAGATGTGAAAAAATGTACTTTTATAAACTACACTTTTTGTAACTAAAATATTAGATCCAACCAGAAGTGCTTAAATTTAGCATTCATGGAAAAACTATAATGTACACACAATTTATTTGAGAACAAATGTTCATAACAGTGGTTAAAATAATTTCATATTTCTAATTTCAGAATTGTTAAAAGTTACATGTACTTTTTTCACATTCATATTAGTGTCTGAAACATTTAGAGGAGAACCTATAATAACGATTACATAAGACTGTGGTCAGATTAATTTGTTTTTAATTTGTACTCCATTCAAACAGTAACTGTTCAGTATATTGCAGGCACTGTTTTGGTTCCTGTGGGTATTAGGAATGAGAGTTTAATGAGTCTGTAGCAAAGATAAGAGAAGCCATTGATTAAGTTTTGTGCATTCTGGAACCTAATTGCAGCCCTTCCTGTCCCTTGCACTCATAACGAAGAGGTGAGAATGTTAGGTTGTCAGGATAGTTTTGGATCTGAAGTGGTTTATAAAATAAAGGCTAAATGCATCCAGCATTGACTGTCTGCCTGGGACACAGCCACAGTCACAACTGTGACAACACTGTCAAGATAGGCTATTTCAGAGGACCTAAGACCACCCTCCTTCCATTCGTTGTTTACCTCACTAGTCAGCATTGATGGCGCAGAAAACCCTAATCAGATTTCCAGAAATCGGTAGGTTTGTGGGTTGGAGAGCAGAAATTTGAGTGAGTACTCATCTGAGGGACTTTTTATTTTCTGTGAAGAAAAAGGTGGCAAAGATTGAAAGAAAAAGATGTCCAAATTAAAGGTTAAGAAATGGAGGAGTTATTGCACAGCAGGAGTGGGATCCAGGCTGTCATTAGAGACAGAGAGACTAATATGCAATATATAAGAAACTCGTTCAAAAACAAAAACAAACTATCCCATTAAAAATGGTCCAAGGACCTGCACAGACACTTTTCCCAAAAAGACATACAAATGGCCAGCAGATATACAAAAAGATGCTAAACTATACTAGCCTTGGCGCTTCACTCATAGTCAAAAGTATGTCCTTCACTTCTTCACTAATTATACCACTGAGTTGTCGCAGAAACAGAATGGAGATCTACCCATATTTATTAACCACAATATATGAGGAACTTGCCTTGCTCCAGTCTGCACTAGTATCATTAATGACAATTCTGTCAAACTAGAGTGGGGATTTTGTTGGATGACTAAAGCGCAAACGGCCAAATGAAGAGAGTATTGATAAATTGAGTTTTTTTTCTAAAGAGTGATGTAAGTGATAATCCATGCATAAAAAAGAAGGGGAGCAAGAAGAGGAAAACAGAAAATGAGATAGAAGAGCAGACATGCTAGAGATTTAAAAGTAGGAATGTTAGAAGACTGTGATCCTATAGTATAAAAACCTAGTTGATCATGTTAAGAAGAGTTTCGTGGAATGGTGGGCTCCATTGATGTTGGTCCAAATATTAGGGATCCACCCGAGGGAAAATTTCCTTTTGACTTAGACTTGCAGATGATTTTCACTTTCTCTTTTCCTCCACTGTCTGTTTTTCCCCGCAGTGCTCCCCAACTCTTTTCTGTACTGCCTACCTCATGCCAACCTTATCTCTCCTCAGAATAGCATGTAGAGCAAAGAAATCTGTGTTCTTATCATCGCTGGAGTCTGCTAAGAGATTGACTAAGTCTTACGCAAAGAGTATTTTTGGTATAAAGATAACTCCAGTGCCTTCCTATATTAAACGTTCCAAGCAGTGTTTACATAATAGCAGAAGCCTAATATTCTTACTTTCATTAAACTATAAATGGCAAAACTATTGTATAATTGAAATTCAGAGAGGAGGAAAATATTGGTTTGGCTTATGCTACCCAGGACTCTGCTTTTGTGATACTACCCATCCAACTATTAAGGCCTCAAAGGAATTCTAGGTCTCAGAATAATACAACTCAGAGTTGGCAAGTAAACAGCATGAATGCGGCCTAATTGATAAGTGCATTTTTCCTAGCTGTGTAGAGAATTAACTAAAGATTTCTTCTTGACATACTGTCTCAAGCAGTCACTTTCAATTCGTCAGAATTTATACTTCAGAAGCAAGCTATTTGACACTTTTCTAGGATTTTCTTAGACAACCCAGAAAGATTCCACATACTTGTCTTTGGCTGTAGCACCACAGGCAAATGTTCAAGGACATGCTACATCTAAAAGGACAGGGATGATTTTATTTGATGACATTCACAAGCACAGTGGGCTTCCTGAATTACAATCAACCTAAGACAGAGCTCCACAGAGACTTCTAAAGTCAGGGGTGGGGGGAGGGGGGGACCCAGACTTCCTTCTTTTCCACAAAGGCTCCTGTGGGGCTTTAGCAATTCTAGATTTCACATTATGAAGGGTGCATTGATTCTGCTTTCCATCATGGCTATATCTCACTTCCCCATATTTAATGCAAAACAAACATATGTTTTATGTACCTTGGTAGGCTTTTTGTCTTAAGAAATATGAAATCATCCTAGAAATGTAGCTAAAAAATTCATATCACATACTAGTGGCCTGGTGCATGCAATTCGTGCACATTAAAAGAGAATTAATGAGAAGAAATATTTTAATATTGCTATTTGCCCTTTCTCTATAATAGAAGAGTCAGGGATGAAAGAAAATTAGTAAAATGTATCTAAAATCTCCCTATTGTCAGAGTCTGGGGCGTGTTGTGGGACCTAGAGTCTAGTTCCCACCCACCACACTCACGAGCTTCGAAAACGCAGGAGACCCAGACCTTGCTGCCCCTCCCCCACTGGGCGAGACCTAGACCTGGCTGGCTCCACCCTCATCAAGCCCCTCGGGGCGAGAAACATAGCCTCAGGTACCCCAGCCTTGTGCTGTGCGGTGCACAGCCTCAGGTCCCTTGGCCTGAAGCTGAGGCAGGGGGTGTGGCCTGAGGTCCCCTGTCAAGTCCTGCCAGGCAAGGAACACAGCCTGAGGTCCCCTGTCAAGATCCGCTGGGCAGGAGGCACAGCCTGAGGTCTCCCGGCCTGGAGCCTGGACGGGGGTCCTCCGTCAAGCCCCACTGGGCGAGGGGCATGGCCTGAGGTCCCCTATCAAGACCCGCTGGATGGAGGGTGCATCCTGAAGTACCCCATCAAGGCCTGCGGGCAGGGGGCATGGCCTGAGGTCCACTGGCCCAGTGCCAGGGCGGGAAGTGCAGTCTGAGGTCTCCTGGCCCAGAGCCGGGGTGGGGGGCACAGCCTGAGGTCTCCCGGCCCAGAGCTGGGGTGGGTGGCATGGCCTGAGGTCCCCCGGCCCAGTGCCAGAGCAGGGAGCACAGCCTGAGGTCTCCCGGCCCAGAGCTGGGGTGGGGGGCCCAGTGCCAGAGCAGGGAGCACAGTCTGAGGTCTCCGGGCCCAGAGCTGGGGCGGGGGAGTGGCCTTAGGTCCCCCGTCAAGCCCAGCTCCCCCCTCCCCTGCAGCGATATACCAGTGCTGAACTGGGATGCACACAGGCAGCATGATGTTAGTGCTGGGGGCGGAAGTCCTCGCCCCTGGCCCTGCCCACAGACTAGTTGTGACGGGGACACCATCACGGACAAATTAGTGTATTCCCTCTTTATTATATAGCTGTTTTGTAGTATTCCCGAAATAAGTACTATACATCTAGTCAGTGTTAACCTTGTGCGTTCATTCCAACATGTCAAATTTAGGTTTTTCTAATGCACAAAGGAGAAAGTCTGCTTCATATTTGAACTCTCAAATTTTCCAAATTTCTTCAATACATTTTAAATTGAGTACAGTTTATATTAACTTTTTTGAATATTGGAAGTAGATTTTCAGATAAACAAGCGTTTTGTTTTAGGGTAGTCATATTTTATCAGCTTCTACATACATATGGGAATATATAATATATATGGGTCTGTCTGGGCTCTCTATTCTAGTGTATTGAAATATTTGGTTGCATTTTCAATAATACAACATTGCTTTAATTATATTAATTGTTTATATTAAAAATGATATTATTTATATTAAATTTCCAAATCTATAAATCATTTGATTTTCAGAGAGGATATGGCCTCCTCTTTGTTTTGCATTTAAACATTATGGTTTTCATTATGTCACATTTAATATTTCTATATTTTTAAGATTAGTTTGGCAAGGGAAATGTATTAAACATTTTCTAGTGATCCAATGATATATCAGTTAAAATATTGCCTCTTTTGTGGACTACTACACACATCTGTGTTTGTTTGCTTCTTTAGAAGTAAAAAAAACAACAAACACTTCCTTGATTTTATAGCTTGAAGTTATATCACAGAATGTGAAATTTTAGTTTAACAGGTGTCTTATTTATATGTCATGTTACCACTTCAAGATGACAGTAGTGGCTTCACTATAGTCCTTTTATTTATTGTCTACATACATCCCTTAAAGTCCTGAGACAGAAAGTAGCACACCCATTTTAAAGAACTGCATGCATTTGCTTCCTGATTCTTATGTGTGGCTTAGGTTTCACACTGTGTCAGGTAATGTGACAGTTCATGAAAGTCCAAATGTATAAAAATTACCCGACATATTGAAACAGTGATAATGTTTTATTAAGTACATTTTACATGAAACAATATGACATACAAAATTAAGTGATGATTTTTATTTCATAGGAAGACCCCCAATTTTTTAGAATAAACATTTCAGATATGATTTAGTTGGTCAGATATGCAAATCTGTTTTGCCATAAACATTGCTTCTATTAAAATAAAGTATATGTAATTATTTGTTTGACCACTACCTTGATGTTATGATACTTAACATCATAAATTCTATGATCTTGAGAAAACTATTTAAGTTCATGGAGCCTTGGTCCTTATTTTATTTTTATTTAGGAAAATTATACTTTAGATTTCCAGTTTTGGCTATGGGAAATAAACTGGGGACACTACATTACAAGCTGCTATTATATAAATTGTGAAAAGTTATTATGACATACTTATGACACATTGCAGCTCCCAGTTTCTTGCAAGACTGTCAGGTTATATTTTATTCTCTCATTTGTTTTCATTGCCATGTCATATGCACAATTGCATGGGTGGCAGAAGCCTGTAACAGATTTCAACAGTTTTTTTCCAGGGAGATTTGTAATGAGTTTCTTCCCCCAAGACCTACTTAAGAGGCAATGTAACAAGTACTTGAATCTGTTACTTTTAATCAAATGTGTTATAAAAGCTGAAAAATTTAATGTAACATTTTATGTTTGTAGTGTTTTATCAGGAGGTAAATTAGAGACTATGAATTATATTGTTGTTTACATATGGAAAGAGTATAAAAGAAGAAATTATGCATTTAAGAACACATATCATATTCTTGGAATATTATATTTTAAATATATTTTTTAAAATTTTGTTTGGGATAAAACAGAAATGTTATTCAATTGTCACTCCCTATTCATTCACTTACGTTTTTAAGAGAAAATAAACTACATGGATTTTTCCACTTCCACCTCTGCATATTTGTCAGTTGAAGAATTATCTTTCCATTCCCCCTTTATTCCCACCCTCTGTCCTCCACATAGACCTTAAGAGTTTTGCCCAAACACAGAGTAGGTGACATTCAGTGCAACAAACTTAGGAAATATACAGAAGGCGCTCCCTTTGCCCAACCTGCAAACCAACTTTATCTCTGATAAGGCTGGTGTCTTTGTCTATATTAGCTTGAAAACTCAGACCATTTTCTTCTATTTCTGATGAACTATCATATGACATAAATTACAATAAACATATCTCCCAAGAACACAGTATCTCATGTTTATTTGGAAGTTTTTACCAATAAGAATGTCCTATCATAATTTTCTCAAAAAATTTTAAAAAAATAAAGTTTTTTGCTTTATTTTAACCCATTTTGTATCTTATCAATTGAAACATCATGTTATTAAGGACACATACTATAATGCTTATAAAAATTGCCGTCATATGCCTACCCACTTCATGCTAAAGTTGACTGCTGACTTTATATTATTTTATATTTTATTCATTTCCCTTTTACATACATACACACACAAAATGAAAAACCATTTTCCTGATCTTTCCATTGTAGACATAATCATTGATTTTTATTATGGAAAATTAGCATGAAGTCAACTTAATACATAATTCCCCTCATCCCCACACCCAGACATACTACTTGTCCTATCCTCTCTGTATATTATATACTTTTTTGATAATTATTCAGGGCTTAATTTTTATATCTATAGAAGTTTTGTTAGTGTGATATAGTTATAGTTTGTCTCTTGTATAACATTAATGTGAGGGTTTGTAATCTAAATTTTTGGTTTCCTTTTCTTTTTTTCTACTTGAATTAATCTTAAAAAAAAGCACAAAATAATTAAAATCTCAATACAGAGAATAAAATCAGGTAATATCAGGTTAATTTCAGTCAGAAGATAGAGGTATTTCTTCTAAAATCCTTCTTTCTGATGTGTTCTGAATTCATTCAGGTCTTATTGGTTAGATCTAATTTTTACTACTTTCTTTTCTCATAATCTTCAAAAATTCCTAAAGGAAATTGTTCTCTCAACTCTGGTTTTATATCTTCTTTCTTGTTTTCCTGCCTGTTTTGTCAGATGACATTCACCATTAGTGCTTAAAAATACTCTGTAGGAGGATTTTCTTTTAGAAATTGCATCTTTGAAGAGGTTTTATTTTATGTTTACAGTTGATTAAACTTTAGGTTAAAAATATATTTCCAATGTGAAGACAGTGCTATATTGAAGTTTATTCTTCAATGTTGCTTTTTGTAAATTTAATGCCAGATCATCTTTACGTGAACTATAACCTTTTTGTTAATTTATATACCCATAAAAATAACATCATTTAGGAACTTAAAATACTACACAGTTACACAAATCAATTAAATATGACTTTAAAACTAGTTTTAGTTTAACTAAACAATGTGATGAGAGAACATTATGCAAATCAGCATTTGAAAATGAGCCATTTCCTCATCAGTTTTGCATATTTCTTTCTAAATTTGTGTATGAAGGGCTAGGAGAGTAAAATGAAACTTGCAAAGCTTGGCTTTATGTCTATCTATTCTAATCATTGTATCAAAAGACATTATATCAGAGGTTTGTGGACTAAAACTGAAGGCCAGTCTTTTTTATAACTTTTAAACAGAGATAGACTATGACTACCTCTTCTGCATCTCCAGAATTAGCATAGGATATGGTACATAGGAAATATTCTCTAAGTGTTAAGTGAATTTTGTATAATATGAATTATATAGTATCTATAATAATAAAAGTGTAATATGCTAATTAGACCAGACATCCTTCTGGATGTCCTTCTGGACGACCTTCCAGACAAAGCCGGGGCTGTGAGAGAAGCCCGGATCCTGGGTGCCAGAGGGAAGCCGAAGCTGGCAGCCGGGAGAAGGAAGGCCTACTCTTGCATAAATTTCATGCATCAGGCCTCTAGTACAATTATATAATGAATTACATAATATATATGATAAATATATGAATTATGTAATATAATGGAATTATATAAATACATTATAATACACATATATACAAATCTTAGTAACATTTTTAAACAAAAATGCTGGCATGATTTTTGTGTCACCAGGCTAAAGGATCTTGACAACAGAACAATACTCTTTCTGACCATGTTATTAACTTGATGGATGAAAATTCAGTTTGTTTGTTTGTTTGTTTCTGACTTTCCTTCTGTTAACTACATGGTGGGGAACTGCTCAAGCTTCTTTACATCTGTCTCTAGTCTGCCAAGTTAAGCTTTGTTGTTGTAGTTAAACCTGAAGTCTTTCCTAAGGTGGTTTGGGGATATTGAGAACTTGTGTGCTAAATGAAAGTTTAGCTTTTTCTGCAAATAAATTAATAGATAAATAGTCTAATCAAAGTTTTTCAGAGGCCTGTTTTGGTACCAGTCCTAGTACATACCAGTATATTAATCACCCTGACTGATCTCTTTAGAATTCAGGGATTAAACTGGTATGAAGCTGGGATAAGAGTATGCATTTTGAATTTATGTATTTTTAACACTATTAAAATAAGATTTCTCAGATGTAAAGGAATATAATTATTAGATTATAATTATTGAGAGACTTTGAAGAAGAAGAAATACTGAATAAATAGCTTGATCAGAAATTTTAGGCATATTCAAAGGGAAACTGAGAATGCTATATTTTTCAAGAGTTGATTTGAGCATACATCAATTGGAATTGGGCAGTGCCAAACCAAACATGATCAGGAGTACTCCACAGACAGAAGGCAAAGGGGAAGTTTTTGTACAGAAGTCATGGAGGCAAAGGAAGGGCATTGAGCTACAACTTAAGTAGTTGCCTTATTTGGGAAAACATTTTGTAGACTATTTATCAATGGTTGTTCCTAAATTTCATTTTCTTGGATTTGAGTGTACTAACTCTGGCTGAGGTTTTGTTTTGCTTACATAAACTACAAGGCATTAGAGTTACCTCCTTGTTTAATTACTTTAACAGGTGTTTTTTTTGTTTGTTTGTTTTCATTGAAGGGAGAAAGAAAAACTGATACTATTTTTCAATAAGATAATATTTTGCCTTTAAAGAACTTTACAACTAATGTCATGGTTTACCAGATCTTTTAAATTTTTTATAAAAAACAGTCACTTAGAATATTAATAAGGTAGATAATAACTAAATGTAAAGGGAAACACATCTATTATGTGTGATAGACATTTTTTACCTTAGTATTTTGAGAATTACTAAGTTATAAAAATAAGAATTGAGGATAATTAATAAATATTTTCTTAAGTGGGTGATTTTAATCCTATCTAATAAAAGAGTAATATGCAAATTGACCATCACTCCAGCACACAAGATGGCTGCCCACAAGATGGCCTGCAGGGGAGGGCAGTTGGGGGCAACAAGACTGGCAGGGGAGGGCAGTTAGGGGCAATCGGGTCAGCAGGGGAGTAGTTTGGTGTTGATCAGGCTGGCAGGGGAGTGGTTAGGGGGTGATCAGGTAGGCAAGTGGTTGGGAGCCAGCAGTCCTGGATTGTGAGAGGGATGTCCGTTTAGGCCCAATCTTGGTGGGCCTAAACGGGCAGTCGGACATTTCTCAAAGGGTCCCAGATCGGAGAGGGTGCAGACTGGGCTGAGGGACACCCCTCCCCCCTGTGCACAAATTTCATGCACCAGGCCTCTAGTGTTATAATAATTTGCAATGCCAAAAACCAAGCACAGGAAGAACATGACAATATCTTTGTCCTTTTGTTTTTGAAAGTTAATTCATGGGGAATCTGTTTTAGTTTATTTAAAACATGTTTCCCCCAAAGTGCTCTGTTTTCCCATGTTTTAATGTTGTGGTCATTATTCTTATTTACTTTAGTTCCTTAATCATGGTAGCTATCAAAGGTAAAATGATGAACAAAACCCGTAGACTTCTGTCTTAAAATAATGTACAGTTCATCGTAGAAGAAATATCATTTAAGAATGACCATTAACAACAATTATAAATGAATCATAAGGCCTGAGGATTCTAGTCAGTTAAGGATGAAATATTTTGAGACCACACAGTATTACATCAGATTAGCCACACTTCAGAAATATAACTTGATTTAATATACAGCTGACTTGTTCTGCATATCTGGAACAGATTAATTGTCTGGATAGAGATATAGTATGGATCAAATAATATGTTAATTTAGGTACATATTTGTCATTAGCAGGTCTGATCTCCATGGCTTAAAATAAAATATTGAGATCTGACAGAAGTTTAGTGAAAGGTCTAAGAAAATGTGTATGTAAGTAAGAAGGTGGATTTTTTGAGGAAGAAACAACTGAACTTGAAAGCTGTGGTGGGGTGCGGTGTTAATACATCCATTACAAGGGTGAAGGGAAAGAAGAAGGTTTAAAGCATTGCCTCATGTGTCTTCCAGGCTCTCTCAAAGCATAATAAGAGTTTGATTATTGTTCAAAGCAAGGAGAGAATATAAAACAAGAAAGAAAGAAAAGGGAAATCAAGTGGGTATTTGAAGGTAACAATGTTCAACCAATAATTTGAACATGAAAAGTGTTTTGAAGTTGATCTATTTAAGGAATAGTAATACTCAAAGATAAATAAGTAATGAATTAAGGTTTAGTTTTTCAAGTAAGTACATTTAGTTTATTAATAGGTTAGCTAAATTGTTTAGAGTTTCATTTTAAATATATTACTCAATTTAAAACTTTAACTGTATCAAATGTATGCTCTGTGGAAATGCAAAGTTTGTTCTACTTAAAACCATTAACATGTTCTCTCATAATAATCTTGTATAAATAAGGTGGTTTAAATCATTTCACAATTTACAACAGGTACTTGAATCATAACTCTAAAATAATTTAATTAGCAATACCACATTCAAAATTTGGATATGTATTTTATTTATTATATACTGTGACTTATTTAAGATTATTTATTTAGGAGACTTTGAAGATTTTGGTTTTGGTCCTTTTTTCAGCCAGTTTGGCACAATTGCAGTAACTCTATGCTGGCAAGGGGGAACATCTTAGGGGTGTATGCAGGGTACATAGGTATGGGGGACGAATATGGGGTTTGGTGGGTAGTATATGAATGTCATGTAGCTATAGGACATAATTGTATTTAAAATATTCCATGGTGGCAGACATTTAGTCGTTTTTGCTTTTTAAAGTGAGAAGTATATGTAAATACCACCAAAAGAACATCAAGTCTTTGAAACTAAGAAGATTCTTAGTTTCTTGTTTGCACAATTTTATGAGTCTATTCCTGATAAGTTTTCTAACTTTGCATATTCACTTCAGATTAAGCATTACATCGAGCATAATTTGGAGGATTTTCTGGCACTGTGTAATATAGGTTTTTGTTTGCAATAGGAAACCGACTATAATATAAAACCATATTAAATTCTGCAAAGCTACTGTCATTTGTTAGCATAAAGTAGACAGATATAGCTACATGGCATTTTTGTGAGCCATTTGTAATGCAATGCTTAAGAACCCAAAGTAAGAGCCTTTGATTTCCAGCATAGATAGAAGGCAATATTCAATAATGACAATATGTGAATAAAAATGTAAAAGAGCATACACTTAAAGCTCAAATTGCAACCCACTGATTTAAAGAACATAATTTCTATATATTTCTGCAGACTCTCAACAGCCGTAGGCAATACAAATTCTATTTATGGGTTATAGATATAAAATGTCATCAGAAGTCTCTGAGTTCCTCCTCTTACCTCACAAAACTAATAGTACTGGATTTAAGCGGAACTACTGATTATGCAATTACTATTATAATCACAAAATACCTTAATACCAGGTACCTTGATAGGATCTGCTTCTAAATTAATTTCTATGAGGCATAGTCATTAGGTCCTAAATAAACATAATTATAAAAAACCTTCTTTCCTTCATCAAAATCTAAGGTGTGTTACAACCCCACCCCATTTCATATATAGGATGTCACTACTAACTGAATTTTAGTAAACTGAACTGAGTTTTAAAACCAGGTAATAAAATAAGAACATGAATGTTGTGCATGATCATGTATTAGCTATTTTTAACCCAAAATAAAAGTGTCTCAATCTTATTAAAGTAAAGTTATCCTGTGGAAATCTACTGATTCTACATCATGTCCTACAATTAGACAATTCTGCATCATGTCCTACAATTTTTAGTTACATGTTACCATTCCTTAAAACTTTGCAATAGCAGGGGGAGACAGAGTGTTAAAGAGAAAAGAATATAAGCATTTGAGTAATATAGACTGAGTTTTACAAATGAAATAAACAATAAAGTAGCGCCATACTGTGTGTATCATATATATTGTGCATAATGTATCAATTTATATATAATACATATATGATATATGTATATTTTTCACCACCATGCTGTAGGAATTACCATTGTAACGTTAACTGTTGCATAATGCATATTGGTATAAAAAGTAAATAACTAGTAAAAATCAAGAATCACTGAAGATTTATTATGGTGCTTTAAATAAGATTGGGGCAATATTAAGGACATGTTTTAGGGACAAACAGTAACTTAAGACATACTAAATTTTCAATGACTTTACTACAGGATATCCAGTAATTATATTTAATAGACATTTATAAATATGGGTCATAAATGTAGCACCAGTATTATAACAGCATTAATTTGTGAGGAATCAGCAATGAATGATGCATTTAAAGCCATCGACATGGGAGATATGTACTGTAGAGGCTGGATAAGGAGGTAGGAAAAGAGTATTGAAAGCATATCCCTGAGATAACTAATATATGAAGAGTCATTAAGAAAGAGTAATGTGTCAAGGAGACTGAGAAATAGTTCTGAACAAAAGGAGAGCATTAGAAAGCGCTATTAACCATATTCAAGGGAGAGGAACATTCAAGACCTCGCCTCCAGTAGCTATTGAATTCTCAACTTTAATAACCCACAGTGAATGCATGTTTGGCGAAGAGATAAGACAGAAAATAAAACTTTTGTAATTCTAAGATGTAAACAAAAGTTGAAGAATGAACACAGCATGTTCAATATGTTTTGAAAAACATGCCTATAAAGGAGAAAAAAAAACATGGTGGGTGTCTGATAAAAGGAGTTTCAAGGCAGAGGGGGGCTTTCTAAAATGGGACGAGCCTATAACATAGGATTATAGTCCCAATGAAGGAAGACAATCGGAGGATAAAAAGGAAGTGAATATAATTGAAGGGTGGTACCCACAGCAAAGAGACAGGAGTTAGTTTTGGATTGGAGGGACACATCTTCTCTGCAATATTAAAATACTAGAGGCCCAGTGCACAAAATTCATGCACTGGTAGGGTCCCTAGCGGCTGCCAGCTGCCGGCTGGGTACTTTCTCCCTTCCCCTGGCTGGCCCCACCACCTTGTTGAACTTCCAGACAACTCCCGGTTGAGGGGACAATTTGCATATTATGTTTTTATTATATAGGATAAGAAATAATAAATAAATATCCATACATAAGTTAGAGAATAAGATGCCAAAATAAATATATCCCAATTTATAATTTTTACATATAAGTCAGAAGTGGGTATTTCTGCTGCTTAGGAAGAGAGTAAATATCTGGAAAATAAAAGTGGTCACAGATGAAGAAAGGAATCAGGGGAATAGATTGCATGAAAATAAATGTTCAATAGGATTAAATGTCTTTTACTTTGTATGGGAATACTTAATATTTCTTTTACCAAAATAACTGCAGTTTCAGAGCAATTAGGTAGGAGGGAGGTTTTTCAGTACAGCCAGGAGTTGTGTCAGAGATGGGATATGGTGACAGTTAATTCTATTAAATTCAAGGATTTTGTATAGGAAAGAAGATAGATGGGGTTATATAGCTGAAAGAGGACATGAGACCCTGGGATGGTATGTTCATGAGAAGAAAAAATCAAGTATGTTCAAGTAGTCAGTGAATGGATCCAAGAAAAAAAAATGGATTTGAAGACAGAGTACAAACAAAGGTTAATCAGCAGAGAAAGAGGAAAGAATATGATGATTGCTGCTATAAAGGGTAACTCCTTTGAATAAGTAAGAAAAAAGATAACTTTGAATATTATTGGCAGAAAGTTGAGCATTACTGTTTGCTCTATAAATTTGAAGGAATGATTTTCTGTTGAGAATAGGGCAATGGAAGGTAATGTTTGAAATAATTTCTCTGGAGAATGGATTTGTCAAAAACTTGAAAAAAATTGTTCAGTAATGAAGGAAAGCCCAGATAATATTAGAAACAATGGATATATGCTGGCACAAATCTGTAAAACTGAGTTATTTTTCTCTGGTAAAAAAATGTGAAGCCAGTCATTTGCTCTAATTCAAGTTTGGGGTTTGCTGGGGGTGGAGAGAGTGGTGTGATTAAAGAACAAGCCAATGGACACAGACAGTAGGAGGGTGAGGGATGTGCTCGGGGTGGGAGCAGCCGGGGAGAGGTCAATGGGGGATAAAGAAACTCATGTGATACTTTAAACAATAAAGAATTTACCTGGTAAATTAAAAACAATAATAAAAAATAAAAATAAACAAAGAACAAGTCACAGGGGGACTATAGCTTAATGACAAGTCAGTGGCTAAAATAATAGAAATGGGGCCTAAACTGATTGTGGAAGAGAGCTGATGATAGGGAAAAAAAATAAGAATCAACAGATAGAGGTCTAATGAGCTCACATAATTGGTGAAATGGAAATTCCAAGTAAATGTTGTAGTTAATATCATTAATGATAAAGGTAGGAAAAGTGTGCAGGGATCATTTTATAAAAAGAAAATAAGGGTGCATTATGACAGCTTAGATAAGCCTGAAAGAAGTTGGTATAAAACATAGAAGTAATCATGTGAAAGTGGCAGGGAGCAAGGAATATCTGGGGTTTGGGAGCAAGAGATTCCTTTACTTTACAGGGATAAATAGGAGACAGAACCTTTAGGGGAAATCCATTTTTAATGAAGACCAGTAGATTCAGGATCTCTCAGTAAAGAAGTCCATACACAGAACCGTGGCTTCATAGTGAATCATGAAAAGATTTGGGTGAGAGTGGGGCGGTGGAAGTTGTGTTAGGGAAGGGGAAGTAATGAGACCTATGGGGGGAGAGATTACCAAGAGATGATTATAATCAAAGGTAATTTCATCTTGAGAACTACCAAAGGACATGAGGCATAGTGTGTAGTTTTAGTGATGCCACTTAGCTAATTTGAGTCTCATGAATCTAAAATATTAAAATTTTTTTGTAACTAAGCTTAAGTTGCAGTATGACTGCCTCTTCTTTTCTCCTGAATCACTTTATTGAGTGGCCTAAAATGCACCAAGTGTAAGTGTACTGTTTAAGGATATTTAATAAATATAGTTTTACAAATAACACAACTGATTTTAGATAGTATTTATCACCCCAAAACTGTCTTCATGCACATTGGCAGTCAATCACTATTCTTATACCTAGCACCAGTCAACCACTAATTCACTTAAAGTCTTTATAGATTTGATTTTTCAAAATTTCCTACAGTTGGTATCTGATTCTTTTGTGTCTGGCCTTTTTAGCTGAGCTTAAAATAATCCAACCACAATTTCTGAATTGTCTGTATATCCTTTCTTCTCTAAGTTTTTGCTCCATGTATTCTGAGATACATTCTAAGATGCATATATGTTTATAATCATTTTATTTGGATGTATGGACCATTTTATCTTTATTAAATTTTCTCTGTCTCTGGTAATACTTCTTGTTTTAAATTCTATTATGTACTAGATCAATATTGCTGCTTCTATTTTGTGTGTGTGTGTGTGATCATTCTGTTGCATGTATATCTACATTCTTTGTTTTACTTTCAACTATTGGTCTTTGATCTAATTATGTTCCTTGTGGACAGTATGCATTAAATCTTGCTTTTTCATCCTCCATTTTGATTGAATTATTAGTCAAAGCACATTTAACTATCAATATGTTCGCATTTCTGTCTACAGCATTGCTGTCTGTCTATCTATCATCTATTTATATTTTTCATATCTTTTTTTGCTGCCTCTGTTCCTCTTACTCCTGGATTTTGTGTTAACTATTTTTTAGTGTTTGTTTTCGTTCCCCTGGTGATTTTTTTAAACACTGTACATATATTTTTTCTTTGTCGTAAGGATTATAATATGGATTTTGCCTTATCACAATCTATTTCAAGTTAATTTTAAAATTGTAAAAGTTTAAAGACTTCACCCTAGTTTCAATAACAAATAGCCTGCCACAGTCTCATGGATACTGACAGGAGATATATGACTATGGATCAGAAGCAAAGGACATTATTACTCACAGTAATGTTAGAAGCCAGCAGATTAGCATTTTCATGCCCTGGTTCTCTGAGGCCTAGTTTCCACAGAGCAGACTGAAAAGCGCCAAGTGGTACTTGCACACACACTGAGTTTTATTACAGGAAGGAAACGCTAAGGTTAGCTTACCAGGATCTTATATACAGGACAGTAGCTTGTTTGTGCTTTGCTCCTGTGGGAAGACACTATGTCTATCTTCCATGGCTAACCACTATCAAATATCCTCAAACAGATGAGCAGAAATGTCTCTGCTGAACAGACATATGGAAATAAGGGAGGCCTATGGAGAATTCTCTCCCAATAACTACTGGCTTAATTCCTATTAAATAGAGCAACTTTAAGATAATTCCATACTGTACTCTCCTTTGTGCTATGATTTTCATATATATTACATTTATATATTTGATAATTACAAAAACAGTGTTATAATTATTGCCTTATAGAGCCATGCTCTTTTAAAGAAATAGAAGAAAAGAAAGGCATATTCATAAACAATTTACACTTATCACTTTCAGTGCTCTTGATTTCTTCCTGTGTATTTGTATTAACTTCTTTTGTAATTTCCTTCATTCTAGCAATTTCTTGTACTACAGTTTGAATGACAGGTATACTAGCAATGATTTGTCACAGTTTTTGTTTATCTAGGAATATTTTCATTTCACCTTTTTTTGAGAGATAGAACACACACACACCCACACACACACACCATACCATCCTATAGGTTTTAGCCTCCAGTGGTTTTGATAAAAACTCAGATATGGTAGCTGCCCTGTACACAGTGAATTATGTTTTTCTTGCTCCTTTCAAGATTTTTGTCTTTGTGTTTGGCTTTCAACAGTGTGGATCTGAGTGTGGATCTCTTTGTACTTTGATGTCATTTTTAAAAATCTAATTTGGGGAGTTGTGTGCCATTATCCTTCATTGTTTCCCTGTCCCTTTCTCTCTCCTCTGCCTCAGTGCCTGCCAATGCATCTGTGTTGCTCTACCTGATGTTGTCCTCCAGGTCTCGGAGGTTCTGTTTATTTTTCTTTCATCTTTTTTTTGTTCTTCAGATTATGTACTTTCTATTGATCTATATTTAGGTTCACTGATTTGTGGTTTTGTTTTGTTTTCTGCTATCTCAAACCTGCTGCTGTTAAGTCTATCTAGAAAATATTTCATTTAGATTGTTTTTACTTTTTACATTAGAATTTCCATTTAGCATATTTTTAGAATTTCTATTGTTTATTAAGATTACCTTTTTGCTGAAACATATTTTTGTTTTTCTATAATTCTTTAAGTATTGTTTCCTTTGAACCTAGATATAATAGGTGTTTTAAAATCATTGTCTACAAAATCCAATATCTGGGTCCATCAGAGACAGTTTCTATTAACTAATTGTCTTCCTGAGTAAAGTTCACACTCTTTTATTTCTTTACTAGAGGCCCGTTTGCAGGAAGATTCTTGCAAGAATAGGGCTTCACTCCCGTCTCTGTCTCTCCAACCCTGCCCTTCTTTGCCGCTTCTCTCCCACCCTTCTCTGCCGCTCCTATCCTGCCTGTCTCTGCCGCTTCTCTCCCGGCTGTCTCCATTACCTCTGCTCCATTGCTTGGCTTCCTTCTACGGTGTCTTCAGTCTTCGCTCCCAGCCTGTATATGCAAATTAGCCGCCATCTTTGTTGGTGGTTAATTTGCATATTGCTCTGATTAGCCGACGGTGGCCGTAGTGAAGGTACGGTCAATTTGCATTTTTGTCTATTATTAGATAGGATATGTCTCAGTTTTGTTGTTGTTGTTGGAAACTGTGAATTTACACAACATATTGTAGCATTTTGGAATTCTGATTCTTTTTTTCTAACTGAGAAGTGGTGTCACCAATGCTTTTAGGGTTTTTTTTTAAAATTTTTAGTTTTTTGTTTGTTTGCTTTATGCCTTAACTTTCTTGGACTTAATCTGAGACTTTCTCTCCTCTGCAGTTTGCATTCACTGATTCTTCAGTTCAGTTGTTTGCATTCTAGTTTTATTTTTTAGCTTCGGTTCTTAACGATTATAGCTGTGTCTGCAGAACTTAGTAGACAGCCGATGATTGGAAAAGTATGTGCTTAAACCCTAAATCAGTAAGGCTTCCACTCTCTTACAGTGGATCTTTGTACCTGATTGGAGAGTATTTCTGAAGTTCAGGCAGTTTTTAAGTCTTTCCATCAGACCCCCTCCAGTCTTTCATGTGCATGGGCATAGTTTCCTGTTCAGCCATAGTTGCTTAGAGATCTTGGGTCCTTTTGAGTCTCCTCTCCTTGTACAAATAGCTACTCTTTATGCTAGGAATATGAGGGAGCTTATCAAATTCTATTGCTTTCTTTTTTTTCCAAAATCTCTCTGCTAAAATCGATGGGCCAGTGGACTTCCACTCAGTCAGAATTGCTACCTGTAGTTGGATTTGTTTGCCATTGTATTTGATATTTTTATTAGTAATATCATTGGGGTTGGATTTCCTACCCTCTGAAACAAATTAAGTCAGTATCCCTGCCAGAGAACCTTCTAGCTTTCACAGATAGCAGACAGCACTGGAAGAACTTCCACACTGACTGAGATGAGGTAGGGGTATGGGAACATCCCTAGCAATCAGGGCTCAGAGTCCCACTGTTGTTATCTGAGGTTCTTTGTTATTTCATAAATAAGTGCTCATTCTTTTTCTACTTTGTCTTTGACTGATTTCCAATATCTTGAAATGGATATCTGGGACAATGTTGTTCACATATACATTTGCTTTTGGGGGAGAATTTCCTGACCTCTTTACTCCTCCATAACTAGAAATTCTTTCTATTTTTTCCTAATAAAAACTAAAATGTAATTTAAATTATTTCTGCTTACTAACTTCTGAATTATTTTTTTCAGGTACTTCTTAGTTAAATTAGTGTCATCCCTTCTCCCTTCATAGAGTTTTAAAAATCATCTAAAAAATATCCACTGAGTTTTTCTTTTGCCCTCATTAGATCCCAGTTTTAATGGTTCCCTTTTACACCTTCTGCTGCTATGTCCCTTCTATCTGACAGTGAAAGCCCCTGTAAATTCTCCTGTTGGTGTATCTCCCCTTAGTTAATTTCTGTGCCAAATCTAGGTATGAGCAAGTGAGATTATATATTTCTTTTTTAAAAATTATTTTTATAATCCTCACCTGAGGATATTTTTTCCCATTGATTTCTAGAGAGAGTGGAAGGAGAGGGAGAGATGGAGGTTGGGGGGAGGGAGGGGGGGTGAGAGGGAGAGAGAGAGAGGATAAGATAAAGAAACATCTATGTGAGAGAGACACAGCGATTGGTTGCCTCCAGCAGGCACCTGGACCAGGGCAGGGGAGCAAACCTGCAACCCAAGTACATGCCCTTGACCAGGAATCATACCTGAGACTCTTCAGTCTGGGCCAGTGCTCTAACTACTGAACACACCAGCCAGGGTGGGAGTGTAGATTTCTATTATATTCCTACACTTCAGGAATTTTAGAAATTATATTTTCATCCTCTGGTATGTGACATGTAATGTTAGTGTGATGACCCAGGAGTAGGCTTTAACTTGAAATTGCAACACTGGTTTTCTTTAAAATAATTTCTCTAAGTATCAATAGAGTTGTACATTCCACAACACTCAAATCTGAAAGACTACACCTAAAAACAAAATAAAATAAAACAAAAATATTCCCAGAAAATTATAATCTAAATATCATATCAATTGTTCTGACTCCCTATCCCCACATGCCCTCTTTTTTTTTTTTTTATATAGTTCAAAGTAGAGTAAGGCCTGGGAACAGAGATTCAATTTCCTTTATATTTCCACTAGAGGCCTGGTGCACAAAATTTGTGCACTTGGGGGGGGTGCTCAGTCTGGCCTGCACCCTCTCAAAGTCCTGGAGCCCTTGGGTGTTGTCTGACTGCTGGCTTAAGCCTGCTTCCTGTGGGGAGCGAGCCTAAGCCGGCAGTCGGACATCCTTAGCACTGCTGTGGAGGCAGGAGAGGCTCCCGCCACTGCCGCTGTGCTTGCCAGCTGTGAGCCTGGCTCAGGGCTTCTGGCTGAGTGGCGCTCCCCCTGTGGGAAATCACTGGCCACTAGGGGCAGGTCCTGCATTGAGTATCTGCCCCCTGGTGGTCAGTGCACGTCATAGTGACTGGTTGTTCCGCCATTGGGTCAGTTTGCATATTAGCCGTTTATTATATAGGATTTTACAGCTTTATCGAAGATTTTTTTTTATTTAAAAACTCAGTATTCCCCAATTCTTCTCCTTATAATCTCTTCTTAGACAGTGTCATTCCCATGTCTGATGGTGTGATTTGAGAAGGTTATCAGATACATGTTAGATAAGCACCTCAGTTAGTATATATCTTCCTGCCTGCCAAACCTGAAACAGAATTTTCAAAATTTAATAATTCCCTGAAAAATAAAAGACAATCAGGCCTGGACTGATAATAATTCAGAGTGAGTTCTTTTTTTTTTTTTTAAATTAAATCTTTATTGTTCTGATTACATTTGTTCCTCTTTTTTTCCCATAACTCCCCTTCTCCCAGTTCCCGCCCCACCCTCCGCCTCACTCCCCACCCACTGTCCTCATCCATAGGTGCACGATTTTTGTCCATTCTCTTCCCGCATCTCCCATTCCCCTTTCCCCCCTCCAAGAATAGTCAGTCCATTCCCCTTCTATGTCCCTGATTCATTGTAATCACCAGTTCATTCTGTACATCAGATTATTTATTCACTTGATTCTTAGATTCACTTGTTGATAGATGCATGTTTGTTGTTCACAATTTGTATCTTTACCTTTTTCTTCTTCCTCTTCTTAAAGGAAACCTTTCAGCATTTCATATAATACTGGTTTAGTGGTGATGAAGTCCTTTAGCTTTTCCTTATCTGTGAAGCTCTTTATCTGACCTTCAATTCTGAATGATAGCTTTGCTGGATAAAGTAATCTTGGTTGTAGGTTCTTGGTATTCAGTACTTTGAATATTTCTTGCCATTCCCTTCTGGCCTGCAAAGTTTCTGTTGAGAAATCAGCTGACAGTCGTATGGGTATTCCCTTGTAGGTAATTGAGTCTCTTTCTCTTGCTGCTTTTAAGATTCTCTCTTTGTCTTTTGCTCTTGGCATTTTAATGATGATGTGTCTTGGTGTGGTCCTCTTTGGATTCCTTTTGTTTGGGGTTCTCTGTGCTTCTTGGACCTGTAAGTCCATTTCTTTCACCAGGTGGGGGAAGTTTTCTGCCATTATTTCTTCAAATAGGTTTTCAATATCTTGCTGTCTCTCATCTTCTGGCACCCCTATTATTCTGATATTAGTGCGCTTGAAGCTGTCCCAGAGGCTCCTTACACTATCTTCGTATTTTCGGATTCTTTTTTCATTTTGCTTTTCTGGTTGGGTGTTTTTTGCTTCTTCGTATTTCAAATCTTTGACTTGATTCTTGCGCTCCTCTGGTCTGCTATTGGGTATAATATTCTTTATTTCAGTCCGTGTATGCTTAATTTCTAGTTTCTTTATCGTAGCATCGAGGGTCTCATTAGTTTTCGTGAGGCTCTCCTCGAGTTTTTTGCAAACCTTCAAAATTGCGATTTTTAGCTCCATATCCTCCATTTCTGTCATGTTCTTTTGTCTCCGCATTTTTTATGCCTTCTTTGTGCACCCCCTTGTGGTCTTTGTGCGCAGTCTTGTTCTAGTTAAGCCCAGATTGTTGTAGTTAATACTAGAGGGATTTGACCACCAGGCTGACTGGCTGTGAGAATCAGCTGTGTGGGAAACTTCTGTCCTCTGGGGAGGTGCTAATCTAGCCTTTGCCTGAGGCGATCCGGCAAATGGCTCTGTGCAGGGCTTGGGCGGGGCGGGATCAACAGGGCGGGTGGAGGGAGCAGTTATGGCTGCTCTCAGTCCCTTTCCAGAGGCTCTGCTTCTCAGAACCCCGGCAGCCGCTGCAAACCTCGGAGAGAAAGCTGCCCTCAGATTCCAACTGATGCCGGACAATCCCGCTTCTCCCGTCTGAGTCTGAGTCCCTAGAGACTCGCCCGGATCTGGAACCCAGAGTCTGAGACTCTCTCCCGACTGAAAACGACAACCACGCCCTCAGCCACCAGCCCGCTTTGCGCGTGCACCTCGGTACCTTTGTATTTTCCACACTGCGCCTCCTCTGAGCCCAGAGTGAGTTCTTGAGCAGAGGCACAGACTGACAATGTGAATACCACCAGGTACTAGAGGAATGGTGGCCTCTTTTGGAAACACTTGACTTACAAGAGATAAAGGAGGCCAGGGAGACTCTAGCCTAGTGGTCTCAATTCTTGCTTCACATTACAATCAGCAAGGGAGGACTTAGTCTATACCACTCTTTATGTTCCACCTGGAAATCATTATTTAATTGTTCTGGGGTAAGACCATCCTTTAATTGTATGAGGTAGGCACTGCTTGCTTGAACCTTTCTGGGAGTGGCAAGCAGAAATCTTGATGGATTTTATATATTTTCTGCATGCACTCTTGGGGAGGGATCACATAAAGTAATGAAGGTCTCAGGTAGTAGAAAACTGCCTGGACTGTAGTCACAGTGTCCAAGGCACTGGTGGTTAGAAAGTCTCTACTTCCTATTGTTAGTCAAAAATTATCATTGTATTCTTTAGTAAGGTCATGGTCCCGGGCTAAATCATCCTTGGGCTCTGATAATATGACTCTTCGGGAACATTAAAGCAGAAAACCTAATCTTGAACGTAGTGACACTCTTGAGTTTTACCTGTTGAAGTTCTGCACACTGTAAGCACTTTTTCTTACTGTCATGTCCTGCACTTCCATCTCTAAACAGTATTTGTGTCAGAAGAACCAGTTAACTAAGGCTAAGGCAGTATGTTATTTTGATATGCATGCCATTAATGAAATACCAGAGACTGGATGGCTTAGATAAAAAAGTATTTTCTCACATTTCTGGGGGCTGTCCAAGAAGGTGTCAGCAGCGCTAGTTTCTCCTGAGGCCTCTCCCTTTGGCTTGCAGAAAGCTACATTCTCGGTGTGTCCTCACATGGTCTTCTCTCTGTGGGGATGCATCCTGCTGTTTCTTTGTGTGTTGTAAACTCCTCTGTTAACAAGGCCACCAGTCCAATTGGATTAGGGCACCCCTGAAGACCTCATTTTAGTTTAATCGTCTCTTAAAAAATGTCATCTTCAAATTTGGTTACATTATGAAGTAATGGGGTTTGGAATATCAACATTCGAATTTCAGGGGGACAAATTCAGCCTATAACAGATGCTGTAGCTGCTAAAAGAACACAGAGAGCAAAGCTGAAATGAGGATTGTTCTAATATGTGATCTTGTGACAACTACTTAATTTGTTCTTGGTTTCTTTACCTATAAAGTGGGGCTGGGGCTACCATCATAGTACGTAAAAACAGAAACAGAAAACATCTATTAAGCTGATGCTGCTGTTAGAATACAGTTCTGCATGGATTCCTTATGTTTCTATGTGGTATCTTGACTTGTGTGCAAAGGGCATGTTTGAATACCAACTGGAATTGGAAGTTAGAAATGGAATATCCCTCTGGAAATATTTGCAGTCATCCTAGGATATTGAAGATAAAGCCTGCTCCTTCCCCTCACTTCAAACATTTGCTTACATGATTGGGTAATAACCTAGAGAGGGCATCCTACTCTCCCATGGAGGAGATTGCTTATATTCCACAGTAATGAGCAATCTCATCTTCTGCAGAAGAGAGGATGGGAAGGTCACAAATAGCTCTGATAAAGGTCAGTATTTTCTAAAATTCAGAGTTCCTCTCCTGTGGTGATAAGTCTTCTTGGTGTCTCCTGTGGGAATTGGGACATAGTGAACCCCTGTATAGTATTGCTCTGGCCACTCGTTTTGCAGAAAATAAGGAATTGTCTATGTTTGTGACCCAGTGGTCTTGGTTCTTCTGTCAGTACATGAATATAAAAGTCTACCAAGCTAACTGGCTGCTTGCACATAGAGTAAAATTTCAGGCCTTTCACAATATCTGACTTAACACAGTAAGTACTAAACAAATATTAGTTCTCACAATTATTTTGTCAGGAATGTAGTTTACCTTAAGATGGAAAGTTTACAAAAAACAGGGAAACTGATCATTTCTCTCTGAAAATTATCTATCCAGGTGCACTTTAATTCCTGTGTATTTATCATATGTAGGAATTAAATTTTACTGAAGTCACTTGTTTCATTTACAATGTCAGGCACAAATCAATTAGGATCAAATACTGACTTACATCAATGAGAAGCAAATACTCTGCCTGAAATTTTTTGATTGTGTTAATAATTAGAATATTGTTACCAAACTTTGATAAAGTGGATGTGTTCAAAATAACCAACAGTGATTATTATCCTTTTACACAGCTGGTAGAAGTTAATTTTGTTAGATTTAGAAAAATAGAACATCATAGCTGAGCTCTAATTAATGAGTTTGTTTTTCTTAAAAGAAAGTGATTGGGACATAGAAAATATTTTTTTTATTACTAAAATATGACTTGGTTCCCTGTCTTCAGAGCATAACCTTTTTGGAATCTATGACAAAAACAAGACACAGTATATATGGCAGCTTTAGACTATATAATACCAACAATGAAAGAACATGGATGAAATATTTTGAAACAAATCTATAGAATAACAAGTATATGGGATGATGCACTTCAAATTTGAATTGTAACGGTTCTATGGCTAATGCCAAAATTTTTGGTAATACTCATTTCTAGTCCCTTTTCATATTTTTGTTCCATTCTTTCAGTACATTTCACTAACCAACATCAACACCTCTCCCACACTTTTTCAAAATGTGTTTTAAAAGATAATCCAGAATAGTTCTGATGTAATCTAATTGTTGGCTTAGCCCTAGCCACGAAGGTAGCTGCGATTTAATAGCCCTTCCAGCTGATTCTTATGCATGCTAATTTTGAGACATAGGTCCCTGATCTTTACCTCTGAAAGTTTCCCATCATTTTAAAATTCAGGCCTTATATTTTAATAATTTACTTAATTGACTTTCACTAGATCCTCCTGGACTGTACTAATAATACTCATATTGACACTATGCAAGTACTTAATAGATATTATCTTGCCTAATTATCACACCAGTCCTAGGAAAGACTTATTCCCATTTCACATATTAGAAAATGAGATGGGTAGTTAAATAACTTGATGATTCCCTTGCAGCTTGTAATTGGAAGAACTTGGGTTTGAGAATACCAGAAAGAGGCCATCATTGAATAGTCAGAATCCAATTATACCTAGACCCTGGCATTTCTCCCTACAACTTCAATTACACCAGTCACTACGAGGCTGCCTCTATAATATCTATTTAAAGTAATTTGCTTCTTTCTATCCCACAGATAGCTCTGCTGAGGAAAGTTACTCAATGTCACCATTATGTAAACATACTACTCCCACCATTGAATATTCTTTTAGCTTCTACCTGAATTTTAACATGACCTCATCAAATTGCTAATTTAAACCATTGTGAAATCCTCTATCGCCCTTATCAAAATTTCTGGGAAACTGAATTAGATTTTCATGCTTTTGTTCTCAACATGGCTCGGAGGCTAAAAATTTTATCGTGTTCTTTTAATAATGCAACAGAATGCTCAGTTGGACTTTGTTTCTTGAAATTGGCTAGTGGGATCCAAAATTGGAGGCCAGAAACCGCTTCAGCTTTAGGAAGAGGGGCAGAAGTGTTCTGCTACTCCAGTTCTAACCCAGTTTCTGAACCCTCCATTTCAAGCCAAGTACAAATGTTTCCAACAAAATCACTTGTAGAGATTTAGGGTTGCCCTCGTCACGTGATTGCAGTGCTCCTTCATCAGCCTATCAGCTCCATGTGCCTATTTAAGCAGGAGTAGGGAGGGGATGGACATGACAATCTTAGGCAGGAAGAAGGGGCAAGGTGGAGCAGCGAACATAGCCACCGCTTGCGTGACAAGGGCCTGAGGTTTCTATTGTATGTATAGTACCTAAACATTTAATCTGAGACATGCTGTAGGTATCTCAATCAGGAAGGATGGTTTACTGACAAATGAACAAAAGACTGTGGGATGGTAGCTGAAGAAAGGTTGAAGAAGATGGAGGACTCATCCTCTTTTGGGCATCTCTTGTCAGTAGGTTTACCCGCATCTGCAGTGAGATAACCTTCAGACTTTTGTTATAAGAACATCCCCTAGGTAAGGGAGAAAGAAAAATGTGGCCAAAGGAGACACTTGTTTCTTTCTACTTCTTTTGTTCCTATCCTGACCCAGGTAAGGAGAGATGGATCCAATAGAGAAAAGGAGCAGTGAAAAAGCAAACCATAACACTTATAGCATACATGTTACTAGGGAGGGCTATGGGTCAAGCCTGACTTAGGCAGAGAAGTTGAGAATGTAAGTATTGAATTAGATAGGAGATGACAGTAATAAAATTGATTGAACTTGTCTGCATTTTTTCTATCTGACAAGGACCATAAAATTATGGAATCTACCCATGCCTGGATGAAGGACAAAGTCACTGAATAGTTGTACCTCATTTGGTCCACACTGTTTAACAAACTAGTAAAAACTGAACTGTAATCAGATTCTTAAAAATAATGGCAATTTAATTTTTCTTTGCATTTTTGCCCATCATATGTGCCAGCATCTCCTATTTTTTTGTTAGTCTAGAGTTTTGCAAAGTACAGCATTTATACCAGAAGCTTTAGCATTACTTGGCATCTTGTTAAAAATGCAAATGCTCAGGTCCCAACCCCAGGGTCACTGAATCAGAAAGTTGGAAGAGGGGCATAATGATGTGTGCGTGTGTTTCTATGTGTTTTCATTGAAATATATTTAACAAATAACCTTTTACAAATTTAAGGTGTACAATGTTTTAATTTGATTCTTTTATATGTTTTAATATGATTGCAATTGTAGTAATAATCTGCACCCTAACATGTTACATAATTATATTTTCGTTTTAGTGGTTGGAATTAAGTTCTGGTCTCTTAGCAAGTTTGATGATTGTAATACTATATTGTTGCCTATATGCACTGTACTGCGCATGACATCTCTCGGGCTTATTTTACTACTCGTTGCCAGTTCATACCCTTAACTGACATTTCTCATATGTCTCAGCCCCCAGCCCCTGGAAACCATCATTTTACTTTAAGTTTTTATGAGTTTGTCTTTTATAGATCCCACATATAAGTCATCATACAGTATTTAGTATTTTCTTACTCTTTCTAACTTATTTCACTTAGCATAATATGCTCAAGTTTCATCCATGTTGTGGCAAGTGGCAGGATGTCCTTTGTCATGGCTGCAATTAATACACATACACACACACACACACACACACACACACACACACACTGAATGGCCAGATTATTATGACCACCTGACGTTTTTAGGCAAATTATCTATAATTTCGCACTGAAGTTGCTAGAGGGTCAGACCACTATAATTAGAGAAGCAGGTTGTTTACTATGACAGAAGAAGTGATTTTTTTTCTGAAGATATGGGTAAACAATGTGATTTAACAGCCTTTGAAAATATATATGTGTTCAAATTATTATGAACAGATTATTATGACCACCCCATCAGTACTTCTTTGGGCCACCTTTTGCCTTCAATACTGCGGCGATTCTTCTTGGCATTGACTCCACGAGATGTTGAAAGGTGATGCGAGGAATCTGACACCATGCCTGATGAATAGCACTGTCCAGTTCTGTGAGATTTGATGGTTGTGGAAACAGCTGCCTGATAGTTCTTTTAACTTCATCCCACACATGCTCAATTGGATTAAGATCTGGTGATTGTGGGGGCCACCTAAGCAAGGTAAAGTCTCCCTCATGTTCTTGAAACCACGCCTGCACAATACAAGCACCATGGCACGGTGCACTGTCTTGTTGGAAGAAGCCATCTCCACTGGGATACACCATCAACATGATAGGATGAACTTGATCAGCAACGATACTTAGGTATGTTGTGCTATTCAGACGTTGTTCCACATGAATTAAAGGGCCCAAATCATGCCAGGAAAACATGCCCCAAACCATAACACTGCCCCCACCTGCTTGAAGGGTTGTACTCATGCATGTGGGGTGCATGCTTTCATGCTGTTTCTGCCAAATTCTCACTCTGCCATCTGCATGATGCAACTGGAAACATGATTCATTGGACCACATGACTTTTTTCCAATGTTTGACTGTGTAATCCTTGTGTTCCTGTGCAAATTGGAGACGTTTTATCTTGGTAACTGCAGACAGCAAAGGTGTTCGAACAGGCCTTTGGCTTCCATATCCGATACGATGCGGTGTACACCTAATTTGCCTACAAACATCAGGTGGTCATAATAATCCAGCCACTCAGTATATATATATATATATATATATATACTAGTGGCCCACTGCAAGAATCGGGCTTCTCCGCTGCCTCTGCTCCCTCCCTTCTCTGACGCTTCACTCCCTCCCATCTCCGCTGCCTCACTCCCTCCCTTCTCTGCCACTTTGCTCCCTCCCCTCTCTGCCACTTTGCTCCCTCCCCTCTCTGCTGCCTCGCTCCCTCCCATGTCTGCTGCCTCGCTCCACTCCCGTCTCCGCTGCCTCAGCTCCGTTCCCTTCTCCGCCGCTTTGCTCCCTTCTGCAGAGCTTGGCTTCCTTCTAGACTGTCTTCAGTCTTCGCTCCCTGCCTGTGTATGCAAATTAACCGCCATCTTTGTTGTGTTAATTCGCATATCACTCTGAATGGCTGGTGGGCATAGTAGAGGGATGGTCAATTTGCATGTTTCTCTTTTATTAGTGTAGATATATCCCACGTTCAAAGGTTGTTAAATCACGTTGTTTACCCATATCTTCAGAAAAAAATCACTTCTGTTGTGGTAAACAACCTGCTTCCCTATTTATAATGGTCTGGCCCTCTAGAAACTTCAGCTCAAAATTATAGCTAATTTGCCTACAAACATCAGGTGGTCATAATCTGGCCACTCAGTGTATATTACTAGGGGCCCAGTGCACGGATTTGTGCACCTTGAAAGAAACTGTAGGCTGCGAGGCTGCGGTGGACACAGGGGCAGGTCTTGACCCATTCTCCACGCCCTGACCTGGCCCCTCCTGCTGCAGCCCCTGGTCCCTTGCCTGCCAGCAGCCCCCCACAGGCTGAGGGCACCAAGCCCGCTCACACCTGCTGACTGCACTGAGCAATTGGGACTGGTGTCAGGTGCCGGCAGTGGGTAAGAGTGGGGGCTGCTGCCCCGATCACCCCTCAGGAGTATGGGGAGGTGGAGAAGCCCTCAGGGGCTATCAGGGCCAGCAGCTGCTGCTCACACCTGCTGACGGCGCTGAGCAATTGGTACCAGCAGTGGGTACAAGCAGCGACTCTGGTGCCAGCAGAGGGTGTGAGTGGGCCTGGCATCAGCAGCAGGTGCAAGCACCTGGCAGGACCGCAGCACGTGGGAGCAAAGAATTTTCAGTAACCACCAGAGGCTCGCCTGTTAACAGTGGCCGGTGCCCCCACTCACCTGCTCCACCATCCCACCGCGGACGATGCTCACCATGTTCCATGCTCTGCCACTTTCTGCTGACGCCCATGTTTCATGCGCACTCCCTGGTGGTCAGCGCACGTCATAGTGACCAGTTATTTGGTTGTTTATATATATACTAGAGGCCTGGTGCACAAAAATTTGTGCACTCAGGGGTGGGGGGTCCCTCAGCCCGTCCTGTGCCCTCTCGCAGTCTGGGACTCCTCAGGAGATAATGACCTGCTGGCTTAGGGCCTGCTCCCGGGTGGCAGAGGGCAGGCCCAATACCTTAGGTGCAGCCCCTGGTCGGGCTCAGAGCAGGGCTGATTGGGGAGTTGGGGCGCTGCCCCCTGTCATGCCCAGAGCAGGGTGGATCAGGCGGTTGCCATGCCCCCCTTAGTCC
>NW_005871072.1:4196141-4201540 GCF_000147115.1 Myotis lucifugus
TGGGCACCGCCCCTGTCACACACAGAGCAGGGCGGATCAGGGGGTTGGGGCGCCACCCTCTATCACCCACAGAGCAGGGCCGATCAGGGGGTTGGGGCGCCGCCACTGTCACACTCAGGGCAGGGCTGATGGGGAGGTTATGGCTCTACCCCGTCACACACAGAGCAGGGCCCGTGGGGTGGGGGTGGGGGGGTTGGGGCCCCGTCCTCTATCACCCACAGAGCAGGGCTGATCAGGGGGTTGGGGCGCTGCACCCTGTCACACACAGAGCCGCAGGCGATCAGGGGGTTGGGGAGCTCCCCCCTATCAGGCACAGAGCAGGGCTGATCAGGGGTTTGGGGCACCTTCCCCTGTCACAAACAGAGCAGGGCAGATAGGGAGGTTGTGGCCCTGCCCCCTGTCACACACAGAGCCGCAGGGCGATCAGGGGGTTTGGGCGCTGCCCCCTGTCACGCTGATCCCGGTGCCGGGAGGCCTCGCAGCTCCGCTGATCCCAGTGCTGGGAGGCGTATTACCCTTTTACTATATAGAACAGAGGCCTGGTGCACGGGTGGGGGCCGGCTGGTTCACCCTGAAGGGTGTCCTGGATCAGGGTGGGGGTCCCCACTGGGGTGCCTGGCCAGTCTGGCTGAGGGGCTGAGGGCCGTTTTCAGGCGGGCGGGTGACTGAAGCTCCCAACGGCTCCTTTTTTTCTTCTTTTATTCTGGGCCAGCTTTAGCTCTGAGGCCTCGCTGCTGAAAGCAGGTTTCTGGCCTTTGTTTACCTTCTGTATTTGATACAATGTTGCGGTCCGGCTGGCTGAAGCCCGGCTGACTAACGCAGGTTTCTGGGGTTTTGTTTAGCTTCTATATTTGCAACATAGTTGCTTAGAGTTGCAGCTGAGAGGCCGGCAAGTCAGGCGGGGAACGTTGGAGTCCGCAGTCACTGGAGCAAGCAAGCCTCCCTGTTCGCTTCAGTGCATGGCTGCCGGCCGCCATCTTGGCTGGCAGTTAATTTGCATATTGCCCTGATTAGCCAATGGGAAGGGTAGTGGATGTACGGCTAATTACCATGTTTCTCTTTTATTAGATAGGATATATATTCAGTCTATTTGTAATATATAATCAATCACATCTTAACCGGCTTTCCAGATGATTCTACTACATACTGAAGTTTATTTTTAAAGACTCACTATTTTTTAAAATTTATCTTTAGTTTTGAAAGTAGTACAGATGTCCCCTTTTTTACCCCATTGACCTTGCATGTTTTTATTATTTAATCTTTTGTTAATCGTCACCCAAGGATATTTTTCCATTGACTTTTGGGGGGAGAGAGAGAGAGAGAGAGAGAGAGAGACAGACAGACAGACATTGATGTGAGAGAGATATATCCTTTGGTTGCTTCCCATACGCCCCCTTACCAGGCTGGGCATGGAACCTGCAGTGCCTTGGCACTCTTGCTGATGCTCTAACTACTACACTATGCTGGCCATGTGCATATTTTGAATGTCTTGAGGGAAAGGTTTAATATAAAATGAAAATTTTATAGTTTTCTATATTCATCACTTTGCCATTTCCATAGTATTTGATTAAACTTAAAAAGAACTATTTGGTTTTTCATTGCAATATTATATCAGTTTTATTCAATAATTTAATAATAGTTTAATAATAATTTATTTTTTTCCAAATGAAAATGTCTCATTTCATATATTTATGTCATTAGTTACTGCTTCTTTGATATACATTGTTGAAAAGCTATTGTATGTAGGGGTCAATTTATTTAATTTTATTTGGGGCATTATAATCCAAGGCCTTTAAAAATGTAACTATTTCTGTAATTTTAGTATTTTATTTTATTTAAAATCATAAAGTAAAATGATCAATGCATTCCAAAAATTTGTATCTGGCTCAATACTTCCTTAAGAATTTATAACGGACTAGTAATTTAACTGATAAAATATTTCAGTGTATTTTTTTTAATTTTACTATAACCAGCTTAAAATTAGCTTTTTAAAAAGGTTTATTGTCTGGTTTAACCTGTAATATTTACTTCTAACATTAATTCATATCTGATTTTTAAAAATTTACATTTCTTGTCTGTTCTACTATCCAGGAATATCAACATTTTAAGTTAAAACCTGGCGAACTCATATTCACTTAAAAAAATCAGTGCATTACATTATGATAAAACAATTAAATAGATTGTTTTCTTCCTTTATTACCAGAGTCATCATATTTTTCTAAAACTACACATACACACACACACACACACACACACACACACACACACATTTCTTATTAAACCAAGCCTGATTCTGCATTACTCTAGAGCTAAATTAAGGGTGCATAAAGATTTGTTTAATATCAGTTTCTGAATAAAACAGTATTTTTAAAATTATAGTTTTAAAAATACTTCTCAAATTTTACTGTGTTATTAAATGTAAAGCATTGCCACATTGTACTTTGAAAAGGTATTATAGAGAAAAGAATCTAATGGATAATGTACATATTGTCACAAACAAAAATCCACTTCTACAAAAAAAAGGTTGATCAGTGCAAAAGATATCTCTTGATTTCATGCTAGTATCTACAGTAATTCACATGCCCTTAAGTGTAATGGAATTTGATTTAACTCTGTTGGAATAGAATAGTAACAAAAATAACAGCATTACTGTGTTTTTGCATGCTTGAAGGATGTTAGGAATCTTCATAACCACTAAAAATACAGTATAGCATACCAAACAAAGGGATGCTAAGAACATGTGAGGTCTAAACTTTGTGGATTTGTGCCAGCTGAGCAGAGCAACAAGTAGTTCTTTTTAGTAGCCTGCACAAACACGTCTTTCATAGCGGAACACTCTGTCACTGTGCCCATCTCCTCCTCTCTCCCTGAAAAATCCCATACATGACATTTGCATTGACTTCATCGGCTTCAAATTGCACCATCACGAATACTAGCATGCATTTTATATTCTTTCCATCCATAGCCAGGATGGGAGGCTAATTAACGGGCCACCATTGTTTTAAACATAGAGTTGCCATAAAGAGCAATTCTCTCTCACAAAAATCTCAACTTCAATTGTCAACTTAATCAGGAAAGGGTTTTTCCCCTAACATAAACCAACCTAAGTCACTACCTATGTTAAAAACTTTTAATTTTTATACTAAAATGTGACCTGTTTTAAAAACTCTTCCAGTTCTAACTAATCTGACTGCTATATAGATTTTAAACTAAGTCATTAACTGAAACAAAGTATTCTGACATGGTCAGAGTAATAGTATTGGGAACAAAATCCAGAACCTTTATTTCCAGTATCTGATCACACAGCTGGCTGTGCTTTGGTCATATTTCACTGGGTTTTGACCTACCACATTTCTTAGAAACTGATAGACTTCTGATAAATAATAATAATTTCTTAAGCTTAAAACGAAATAACCATATATAATATGCAACAGAATACGAATTTGAACATTTTTATGTAAATATTCAATAGTGATGATTCTTTAAAAAGATATAGGCTTCACCCTAACCATTTTGGCTCAGTGGATGGAGTGTCGGACTGCAGACTGAAGGGTCCCAGGTTTGATTCCAGTCAAGGGCATGTACCTTGGTTGCGGGCACATCCTCAGTAGGGGGTGTGCAGGAGGCAGCTGATCGATGTTTCTCTCTCATTGATGTTTCTAACTCTCTATCCTTTTCCTTTCCTCTCTGTAAAAAAATAAATAAAATATATATTTTAAAAAAGATATAGGCTTGAAATAACTCAAATTATATAACACTATACATATTTATATATAATGTATATATGTATATATGTGAATTTATACATATGTATAGAGACATGTGCAAACACATAAAAACCCATTTTTTTCTAACTATAATGGAAATTTTAAAAATATTATTTCCTGGATATTTTCTATAAAAACACACTATATATATATCTCACAGATGTTAAGTTCACCCCTCACCTTGAACAAATAGATATATGCAACTTTTTGTATGAATTGGTCAAGGGAAAAGAAGATAAAACATTCTTATGTCACCTGATTGTGTTGCAGTTCTCCACTTGTAATTATGTAATAGTTATGACTGAGAGAAACATCTCCTGTGATTATTGCCATCCTTACGTGAGTCAGACTGTGTTATAACAAGGCCATGCAGTAAAAATTTCAAAGCACATTTATAGTTGAAAACCAATGTTAACAATAGTTTTTGAGGAGCTATTTTGTGCTTTGACTTATGCTTTTTTAAAAAAATCTATTTCAAAAGGATCACCACAATAAGTATAGTTAATAAATACAAATATACTTTCTCGTGATGAAAACATTTAAGATGTACTCCTTTGGCAACTTTCAGATATGCAATATAGTATTATTAAATACTAGAGGCCCAGTGCATGGATTCGTGCACATCGAAAGGAAATTAATTAGAAGAAATATTTTAGAGGCCAGGGAGGGACCATGGGAGATTGGCCAGCTGGGGAGGGACTGCGGGAGGGCTCCAGGGTGTGTCAGGCCGTCTCACCCAGTCCTGATCGGCTGGACCCCAGCAGCAAGCTAACCTACTGGGTGGAGCATCTGCTCCCTGGGGGTCAGTGCATATCATAGTGACTGGTTGAACGAACATCGGGCACTTAGCATGATAGGCTTTTATTATATAGGATAGTCAATATGCTTTACATTACATCCCGTATTTATTTTATTACTGGTAGTTTGTACCTTGTTAACCCCATTTACCCATTTTGTCCACCCTCATCTCCTGCCCCTGACAACCACCAATCTATTTTATCTTTGAATTCAGATTTTTTTAAAGATTCCATATGTAAATGAGATCACCTGATAATTGCTTACTCTGTCTAACTTATTTCACTTAGAGTAATAACTGCAATGTTCATCCATGTTGTCGCAAACAGCAAGGTGTCCTTATTTTTTATGAGTGAATGCTATTCTATATTGTGTGTGTATATGTGTGTGTATATATGTATGTGTGTGTGATATGATATATATATATATATATATATATATATATATATATATATATATATATTACATTTTCTTTATCCATTTGTCCATGAATAGTTACTTAAACATGCTTTCATGTCTTGACTATCTATAGTATATATAAAAAGCCAGCAACCGGAACACCGTAACGACCGTAACAACTGGTCACTGTGACGCCCACTGCTGCTAGCGAACAGTGGTTGGGGCAGCCGGCCAGCCCCCCTGTGGCCCTTCTCAGGCCGGCCCCACCCTCGATCAGCCAGCCCCGCCCCTGATCGCCCCTCTCACCCCATTAGGTAGCGGGCCGGCCAACCTCCTGCAGCCCGCCCCAGCCGGCCTCACCCCCAATGGGCCCCCTACCCTAATCAGCCTGAAGCCCCTCCCCCCATCCAGCCCTGCCCGCAATTAGCCCCCCCACTC
>NW_005871072.1:4201686-4238519 GCF_000147115.1 Myotis lucifugus
GGCCATCCCACCACCCTTAGCCTCTCCCCATGGCTGGCCCTGACCCCAATCACCCCCCCAATTGGGGGTGGGGCCTGCCAGCCAATCGCCTGCAGCCCCTCCCCCCAGCCGGCTTGACCTTGATTGGCCCGATCAGGGCCAGCCTGCTGGCCAACCTTCTGCCATCTCCTCCTCCGGACAGGCCTGGCCCCAGTCCACTGATTGGGGCCGGGCTGCCTAGACCCCACCTGTGCACAGATTCTGCATATATTTTTTTGAGTTAGTGTTTTCATTTCCTTCAAATAAATGCTCACATATGGAACTGCTGGATTGGGATTTATAGTTTTAATTTTGGTGGACTTTCCACACTATTTTTCATAGTGGTTGCACCAATTTATATTCCCACCAATGGTATAAAAGTAGAATGCCTTTTATGCTATACTGGAACTATAAATTTAAATACATGATCTCAAAGATTTTAGAATAGATCTTCAGGATTAAGAAAAGCAACTTTGCATTTTTTCTTTGTTTTTGTTTTTCCTTTTCAGAAATCATTAACAGTGTGGCTTCTAAATGATTATCCACTAAGGTCTTTATATTAAAAATTTTAAAACTATAGCATGTGTTTTATAACACCAGAGTAACAAGTAGCATATCACAAACAATTTTCTTATTATAGCTACCAAAAACTGAATAAAAAAATTCAAAACATATGGGATAACATGCAACTATCACTTTTAGAACTGATAGCATCAAACTAATATAAGAGTAAACAAATATATTAATTTAAAAATTATTAGCTTATATATCATTTTAGCAACATTGCTAAACAAACCAGAGTATCTGCAAAGTTTTGAATAATTTAGTGAAATGTAGTCTAAATTTTCCTCTTGCCTGTGTTGAAAATAGATGGCAGATGCTTACATTTCCATAGACTTCACAACATAAGCTTCTTTTGGTTTGAAATAAGAATGTTAAGGTTGCCAAGTATAACATGTATAACTGCTGTTATTTTGGATTATATAGAGTTATGAAAATCCAAATGTTTTACAAAGTTAACAAGTATTCTTTTTTTTGCTCACTTAAAACTCAAAAATCACTAAAGTCATTCCACCAAAACATGCCAAGAAGTCTAGCTTCATGCCATATGCCTGCATAATCTTAACAAATCACTGCTATTCACGTGCACATTCTCACACACATACAGTAAGGGGATGCCAAAGATTAAAACTATATCATATGTATTTTACATAAGCTTGAATTGAGACCATGACCTCATTAGAATGTACCATGTGGCCTATTTCTAAGCTTATTTTTAAACCATCCTTAACAGAATTATGTATTGTATTATATTTAGTACTTCCTGTATTACCCACTGTAATTTTAATGTATTCTGATACTTATGCTTAATCTAGTAGATACATAATTTATTTTTAAAATTTTACTTACAATGTACAATTTTCTTTGTTCATCAGTTAATAGTATGAAATAAATATAATGGTGAATGGTATGCAGGAAGCACCAAATAATCATTAGCTATAATATAATAATAGGTCTAATATTTAATAATAATAATTCTTATTAAAATACAAATATAAATAGATTCTTAGATGATGCCTATAAATTGATGTCTTGAAATAACTAACTTTTTAAAAATATATATGTATATTTTTATTGATTTCAGAGAGGAAGGGAGAGGGAGAGAGCTAGAAACATCAATAATGAGAGAGAATCATTGATTGGCTGCCTCCTGCATGCCCCCAACTGGGGATCAAGCTCACAAACCAAGCATGTGCCCTGACCATGTGCCCTGACTGGGAATCAAACTGTGACCTCCTGGTTCATTGGTCGATGCTCAACCACTGAGCCACACGCAGCCTTACATAACTAAACTCTTAATAAATTGCTCATTGACTTTTTTTTCTTTGTGGAATTTTATAATTCAAACAATCTGTTCTGAGACCATGATTGTCCAAATTTCCATATTATCTGTTTCTAAATACCATTGCATATCTTCATATAATCTCAGCCTCCAGTTCTGAGCCATTTATACCACCAATGGTATAAAAGTAGAATGCCTTTTATGCTATACAGGAACTACAAATTTAAATACATGATTTCAAAGGTTTTAGAATAGATCTTCAGGATTAAGAAAAGCCCCGCCCCCAAGCAAACGGTTAGGGGCAATCAGGCAGGCAGGCAGAGTGGTTAAGGGTGATCAGGTAGGCAGACCAGTGGGTAGGGGTGATCAGATAGGCAGGCAAATGGTTAGGGGCGATCAGTAGGCAGACAGCCCCTCGCAGGGCTGGGCCCATCCCCCAGCAAAGTTCTGAGTATATAGGAGGTTCTTTTCCAAGCCCATCTCAGTTCACCCTTCTATCCTAGTATTTTACCAATATTCTAATCCAAACCAACATTTGAAGATGTGTCCTTTCCGGGTTATCATTTGCACCATACACCTTCATCATTCCACTTTCATATCTCTGCCATTTATATTCACAATATCTTATAGTTGAATGTTCATTTTTATGTTATCCAGTAGATAGTGAGCTACTTTAGCTTGCCTTTTATTCTTAGACCTAGCAAAATGACTCAGTGTTTATTTCATATATGAATAAATGAGAGGATTTTTTTCTCTTCTGAGGAATACTGACAACTGTATGTAACCTACCCAGTAGGACTGACATTGCTATACATTCCCACTATTATGAATATAGGCCTTTCAATGACTCTCAGCCTTGGATGCTGGTATAATCATCTGGAAGCTTTGAAAGAAAGAATGATGAAGGACTCACTAAACAGTTATATCAAAATATCCAGAGGTAGAGGACACTAGGCATATCCTATATAATAAAAGGCCAGAGGCATCACAACCGAAAAGACTAGAGACTAGACCACCATGGCCCCTTGCGGGCTGGCCCTGCCCCCAAGCAAGCGGTTAGGGGCAATCAGGCCGGCAGGCAGAGTGGTTAAGGGTGATCAGGTAGGCAGACCAGTGGTTAGGGGTGATCAGGTAGGCAGGCAAATGATTAGGGGCAATCAGGTAGGCAGACAGCCCCTCGCAGGGCTGGGCCCATCCCCCAGCAAAGAAAGAGGGAGGCCCAGGCCAGCCAAGCCATCACACCCCAGCCTGTCGCCTGCAGAGGGAGGCCACCGGTGGCAGGGGAGGGGGGGCAGCACTGCACAGATGGCAAGCAGTGGCAGTGGTGGGGGTGGAGCCAGCTGCCTGCAGCTGGGGGAAGGAAAGCCCCAATAGGCCCTGATCTCAGGCTAGGCCTAGGGACCCTACCCGAGGGGTCCCAGATTGTGAAAGGGTGCAGGCCAGGCTGAGGGACCTCCCTGAGTGCATGAATTTTTGTGCACCAGGCCTTTAGTATTAGTTATAAAATCCCCCCAGGTAATTCTAATGAGTTGAGAACCACAGGCACAGATGAGCTTGTGTCTACCTATAAGGTTAATTTGTCATGTACGTATGAATTAGGCGAAGGCATCGATGAGCTGGTGTTGGTGAAGTTAGACCATAATGTGGCTAATATGAATCTACTTCTGGGCACTTTTCCATTGCACAAGGATGTTAGACATTCCTCGTGGAGTTCACAACATTTTGTAACCTATTTCTTGTGACCAATTTTGGGCATGGGTTTGAGACTTAATTGTGTCACTTTAATTCTTTCTACATAATCTTTTGAAGATTTTTTCTAAAGTTCATTTGAACAAGTCACTTTGTGTTTCTCTTGTGATATAGTTTATTTCTGTTAATGAATTGTTCTAATTCTAGTCAGTTTTCTTGCTTAGGTTGATAAAGAAAAGCAACTCTCTATAATTTACAAATGAGATAAATCTGCCCCTTTTCACCTATAAGCCCATCAAGTATTTGAAGATGGTTATTATATTTACTTTTCTAAACCATATTTCTGCACTCCCTCTTACAGTATGTTAACTTGGTTTTTGCATTACTCTGTAGCAATTCCAATTAAAGTGAAGTACTGTACAATTATTTACTATTGTAGATGGATAGTGAACTAGCAAACATTAAAATTAATAATATCTTTTGAGATGAAGATTCTCCTTTATTAAACCAAAGTGACCCCTGCCTTCCTACCAATTCTCTATTTTTATTGTTGGGTTTAAGTCTGAACACAGAATTTCCTTTTATCATGGCTAGGTTTCTGGTTGTTTATTTTATTCAATAATCCCTATCAGGAATTTTTGAAATCCAGTGTGTTGATGTAGGGAGTAATGTTTTGAGAAAGCTGGAGGCAGAGATATTTTTTCCAATCATTTGGGCACAGTGGTTTCTCCCTGTAAGAAGGTATGGCCTTGCTGATGCAGACTTTTGTTCAAGACTTCTATACATTTTATTAACAACAGAACATTAATCATTTAAGTTTCCCCAAAATGTCAATTAAAGTCTCATGTGTAAATGATAAGAATCATACCCCAAATTGACTCTTTGGACCCTAACTTAACCCTATCTTGTTTAGATGGTGTGCTATAGGTAACTGCCTTCATCTTTTAGGGACTCTGGTTACATCTATTTTGTCAAAAGGGAAAACTCATTTCCATTATGATTTATAGCCTTGGATAACTAACTTGGGAGCATAGTCTGTGTAAAGTGTATTTATCTATATGTATGTATATGGGCATGTTTAAGTGTATGCATGTTTTTTTTTGTTTTGTTTTGTTTTGGTAGATGAACATTCCTTTTCTTCTTATTCAACTTATTTGAAAGGCAATATGCAAGTATGAATTATTTCTCTCCCTGCTCTGGCTGATCTGTGTCATTAACAACCAGAATATCTTTACCAAACACATTAACCAAAATGTTGAAGAGAATAGGACCAAAGACAGGACTTGGTAACATACCACTTAAGACAGCTCCCAAAACCTCCTATCCCCAGTTTGAAACAATTTTCTACTAAACATTCATATAGTTATTTGTAAAAAGCAACTGTATTATAATTCACATAAATGTCTTCATTTCACCATGAGTTATAATGTGAAACTTTTTCATATGCCTTAAGAGGCTAAAATATATGTCTGAATACCCTGCAGATACAGTAGAAATTATACAGGTTAGTCAATTGAAAATATTTGTAAGGACCCTAGCCGATTTGGCTTAACGGTTAGAGTGTCTGGAGGGTCCCATATTTGATTCCGGTCAAGGGTGCGTGTGTGTGTGTGTGTGTGGGGGGGGGTGGCTAACCAATTATTGATGTGTCTCTCTCACATCAATGTTTCTCTGTCTCTCCTCCTCCCTTCTACTCTCTCTAAAAATCAATGGAAAAAAATATCCTCAGGTGAGGATAAATAAAAAAGGAAGATATTTATTGTAAGGTATGTTAATATGAATGTGGCTCTTTGGTCAGAAACTATCGTTATAAACTTTTAAATCTCCAGGCAGCCTTCACTAATTTCAGTGAGTGTTTTGATGAACTACGAAATAATCATATCAGTAAGTGATCACAATTACTAAATGGCGATTTCTGCAACCCCCCGTGTAGTCCTCTAGTGGATTGAATTGGTCCAAGTGGAACAATTTTCTTAAATACAAGCCATTGGGAGAAATATTAATCTCTGAAGAGAAATTTCCCCAAAGCTCTATAGAACCAGCTGAGGCTGTTATGACTTTGTTAAATGAAGATATTAAGTGGTGTACAGCATGCCAGACTGTGAGCTGTTGTTCAACAACAGGCCACGGGAGACACTGGAATAGAGAACTTTATTTCTCACAGGTCCTGGAGGAAGTACAGGGCGTGCTGTGAGAGGCCACAGTGGGAGGTCAACACCGAGTGCAGGCAGTGAGAGAGGCAGAACTAGGGCACGTGCCTTTATTAGTAATGATAGGTGGAGTGTGTTGAGGTTCCAGGACTAGGGCCAGATTGGTCAATTCAAACCAAAGGAGGGGATTTGGGTAGGTCCCACAGGGCTCTTATCTAAGAGGTACATTAGGCATGAGACAGGCGAGACTTGTTCACGAGAGCTGTTGGACAAGTCCTAACAGTACATTGTTACTTTGCAGGCTGCTGTCTAGGGCATGTGCTTACATGAGACGGCTAGAGTCAGTTTAAGGTCCCTGCAGACCACATGGCCATGCAAAATGGATGCTGAGACAGCCAAAGTATGGAATAGCTTAACTAAACTCTCATCGAAGGGGTATCTACAAAATGGAAACAGGACTTTATTCTCCATCCATTATTACCAAGAAAGTTCTACTTTAGCATCAAACCTCAGTAATTGTTCTTGAATTTGAGCTAGCTATATCTTGAGTCAACAAACTAAGGCCCGCTGTGTGTTAGGAATTCATAAGGTAAAAATAATTTTTATATTTTAAAAGATTGAAAAGTAAAAAGAAAAAGAAAAAAAGGAATAACATTTCATGCCATGTGAAAACTGTGCAATTCAAATTCGTGTCTATAAAAATATTTTTTGGAGCAAAACTGTATTTAGTCATTTGTCTGTTACCTGCAGCTGCTTTTGTGCTACAATGGCAGGGTTCAGTCTACGCACAGAGACTCTTTGCCTGCAGAGACTGATTTACTTTTGGCATTTTACGGAAAAAGTTTGCCAAACCCTGAGCTACCTCAGCACTGTTCTTTTGTTGATGGAAGTAGTAGAAGGAAAGGGGCAAGATGTTATAAGCAACTCTTAGAAACCAGCGACATTGTTCTATATCTACTGTGAAGTCATGATATAGCCAGGCCTAACATTTGGTTCCAATATTCCAAAAACATAAAATGCATATGAAGAGATAACCTAGAAATATTAAGAAAATAAAGCTAAGCAAAACAGAAAATGAATTGAATTCTAGAAATATTGGCACTGTAATGCAAAAAGAAAACAACAAAAAAACAACAACAATTACATTTGTGATGGTTTCGAAATTCTAGGTTTAAGACAAATTGGACAAGATTTTCATAAACACAGACTAAATGAGATATAATTTACTTCAGGAAGAAGATAAAGCATCCTATCTAATAAAGAGGCAATATGCTAATAGACCTTCACACCGTCACAAAGATGGCAGAGCCTATAGCCAATAAGGAGGGATTATGCTAATTGACTGCTCCGCTCTCAAAGATGGCAGTGCTCACAGCCAATAAGGAGAGAATATGCTAATTGACTGGCATGCCTTCTTAGATGACGGTGCCCACAGCCACAAGATGTCAGTGCCCAGTCCTCTCAGCCCCTCCCTCTGGAGTCCCCCAGTCCCCTCAGCCCCCCAGCTGCTGAGGGCCGGCCCGAGGCACAGACAAGCCTTATATGGAAGCTGCCCAGCCTCCCAGGCCGGCCTGAGGCTCAGGTAACCAGGGCTGGCCGAGGCTTGTGCTGCCGGCAGTGGCAGCAGCAGACATGTGATTGGATGTCGCCTTCCCCTGATCGCTGGGTCACCTCCCGCCCCTGAGGGCTTCTGGACTGTGAGAGGGGGCAGGCTGGGATCAGGGACCCCCCCTCCAGTGCATGAATTTTTATGCACCGGGCCTCTAGTGTACAGCATAAAAGAGAAAAAGAAGGAAACATTATTTATGATATATTGACTGATACAGCCTATAAAAGGAAAACATTAAATTAACATAAATGATGCTTATTTCAATGCTACCTTAAATATAGCATCCTTTGTAATACTTTTATCAACAACTGTCCTTATCTCATGCCTCCACCACCCCCATCCTAGAACCAAAAATAATTTGCTCATATCTAATTCCACAGTATTTTTCATGAGCCTGTCTTATAACTCTTATCAATATGCAATCTTGACTTTTAAAATATAAATTTGCTATAGTTAGCTTTTGCTGTTTTTATTCTGTTAAAAAATGATATTGCCCTTCAACATGTGAGGACGCAGAAGGCTTCAGGCATACACAAGAGGACCCAGAACATGTGACCATGCCAGTGCCCTGAGCACGGACTTCTAGCTCCCAGAACTGTGAGGAATAAATTTCTATTCTTCATATGCTTTCCACTGTGGCTCTGTTCTGTGTCTTATGTAAGGGTCAAGGCTGAAGGAGCAGCTTGTATCTGTGGTATACATGTTTTGTGACAGAGGGCAGAATAGTTAATGTCAAAAAACACACAACGGCTCTTAAAACTTCTGGTTGAATGTGATATGTCACTTTTCCTATATTTCCTTGGCCAGAGAAAATCCTGTAGCCAATCCTGATGTCACTGAGAGGACTGGTGTATTCATCACATAGAAAGAAGAACTGAAGTAATGCCTCACAAATGTGAGCAGTAGATTTTAGAAAATATAATACAACCTACTACAGAGTTCTTTATGTTCAAGAGCCTTGCCTTACTTTTAGCTATATTTCTAGAACCAACATTAATGCCTATAACATAATGAGATTTTTAAAAATTAAATCTTTATTGTTGAAAGTATTACAACAATATCCCCTCCCATTAACCCCTTCTAGACCATCCCACCCCCACCCCAGGCCTACCCTATAATAAGATTTTAATACTTGTTTAATGAAGGAAGGGTTGATGGATGGATTAATGAACAATTGAATGTTTAATTTTGCAGTACTAAATATATGTGCCACTGAATAACAAGCTGAGGCATTTTGTATTTAATGAGACAAAATATTATCTTTATAAAAAAATAGCTAAAAAAATTCTAATCGATTATGGAGCAAAATTTGGCCAGAATCCCTTGGAGAGATTGTTAAATATGTAGTTACTGGAATTAGATCTTCTGAATCAGATTCTACAGAAAGGCCTAGATAATTGTATATTTTTTGATGGACATCTTTCATGATTCTAACAGACCCTAAAGTTTGGGAACTTCTCATTGACACATATGAGAAAGATAAAGAACTAGTACCTAAACTTTCAATTTAGAGACTTTGTGGAAAGGTAATTTCTGGAGAAAAGGACACAAAAGAATCATCAAAAGATAAAGCTGTTGATGTGACAAGATTATCTATTAATCCTGCCTTTAGATGTCATGTTCCACCCCCTCTGCCTTCTGTTGATGTTTCTCTCTTTCTCATTCTAAAAATACAAGGCTCTTTTTAGGTAAAGTTATCAATTATCCAAAGAGCAGTATCTTTTGACTTCTATTTGCAAACTCTAACCTATTGCTAAATTGTGCCCTGGAGGAATGGGATAGAGGTGAAGGTAATATCAAGAGGTTGGAAGAAGGGATAGATTGGGATAAAAGCTATAAGGGCTACACCAGAAATTGGAGAATAAAAAAATTAGTAGCAATTGTCATGGCATCGTAATTAAGTCTCCAATTTACTTTTATATGTGCAATAAAGCATTATTTTCACTTTCTCAGAAAAGCAGAAGCATTCAATATATATTAAGCAATCAAAAAATAATTACCTGTCTAAAGATATATTCTACTTTAGTCTCCTTACACAACTCAATTATTTTCACATAAGTGCTTAAGTTCTTTTAGATTTTTTCTTTTTCCTATTTCTGCATTTATACACATTTATTAAATATAGTATGCATAAATATGTAATAGGTTGTATTCATATAAAATATTAGTGAATAATTCATTGTTTTTCAGTATCTTTATTTAATTTTAAAAATCTAGAATACTTCATAATGTAATCTATGGACCTCCCTTATGATTATTATTGATATGATATTACCCATATTATTAGATATTATAGGTATTCAATATTATTCCTTATTTTAAACAAACCAATAATAACACATTAATTAAGAGAACAATGGCATCAGACTACTCATGTTTGAATTCTAATTCTTCTAATTAAACACAACAAACTTCGGTTTACTCATACATAAAGTAGGTATAAAACAGGTATAATACCTATCTCACATAATTATGAGGGCAGACTAAAAAAAATCTTTAAAAGGCAACACAGGATAGAATAAGAAGTCAATTGATGTTAACTATTATTAGATATTGGTATGATCACTTATAAATTGTATGTCAAATATCTATATATTTCTTTGTGCATATATCTGACTATTTCATTAATATCAATATGTATTACTATATTAAATAATCTAACCATTTTAAGAATTTTGATACATTGATTTATTCTTCAGTAATTTTCTACAGAGATCATGCATGGGACATAACCTCGAGTCTTCTATTCTCACAGGTTTATTTTTGTCCTCCCATTTTCAATGTTTGTTTGGTAGATATAGAATTCTAAATTCTAAGACAGGTACCCTTCTATCTGCAATGTAGTGTTTGAATTACTATGGCTTTATTCAACACAGAGTGCCTGAAAAAAAAACAACAACAAAAAACAAAACAAAAAAACAAGGCCTTATCCATTAAGCTTATTTTTCAACTTGTTCTAAAACATTTTTAACATAATTCAGTTTTAATATTGAGAAAGGTGACACCACTCTTATTTTTATTCTTTTGTAGGCAATTTGTTTTATTTCTAAAAGCTATTCACGTTTCCCCTTTTTCCTTACAGTTCAAAAGTTTTACTGATGTTTGTCCTGTGTGCCATTTCTCATTCTTACTTCTTGGTACTTGGCAAGCCCTTTAAATATATTGAATTCTGTGTTTTTCAGCTCTTAGAAATTTTCTTCTATGAGCCCAGATTTATTTTAAGAGACACCAGTCCTAATATAATTACTAGATTTTTTTGTATCATTTTACATTTAAATCTATGGTTTATTTTTAGTTAATTTGTGTGAAATATATAAGGCCTGTCTAGATTAATCTTTTAGATATGTTCCCACCAGGCTGGCAGGGGTGTTAGTGAGAGATGACCAATTTATTGAGTAGACTGTCTTTTCACATTGAATTGCCTTTGCCCCTTTGATAGCTATATAATGTAGAAAAAGAACATTTGAGAATTGATTATACAAAAATAAGAAATAAATTATTTGTGTATATAAGCTGTATGGGGCAATCAGGCTGGCATGGGGGCTAGTGAGGGACGACCAAATGACTGAACAGCAGGATGTATGGGGCAACCAGGCCAGGCCAGCGGGGGGGTTAGTGAGGGGGTGACCAAGTCAGCAGGGGGGGCAGTTGGGGGGTGACCAGGCTGGCAGGGAGGGCAGTTGGGGGTTGACCAGGCCAGCAGGGGAGGCAGTTGGGGAAGATTAGGCCTGCAGGGAGGGGCAGTGAGGGGCGACTAGGCCAGCAGGGGGGGCAGTTGGGGGCAACCAGGCCAGCGGGGGGGAGTTGAGGACGACATGGTCAGCAGGGGGGGCAGTTGGGGGTGATTAAGCCTGCAGGGAGGGCAGTTAGGGGTGACTAGGCTGGCAGGGGGGGCAGTTAGGGGTGATCAGGCAGGTGGGCAGTTAGGAGTGACCAGGCAGTCAGGCAGGTGAGCAATTAGAAGCTAGTGGCCCAGGATTGTGAGAGGGATGTCCAACTGCCTGTTTAGGTACGATCCCAGGGATCAGGCTTAAACCGGCAGTTGGACATCTCCCAAGGGGTCCTGGATTGGAAAGAGTGCAGGATGGGCTGAGGGGAACCCCCCACCCCATGCACAAATTTCATGCACCGGGCCTCTAGTTTTATCTAATAAAAGACAAACAGGGTAATTGACCGTACCTTCCCTACACTTCCCATTGGCTAATCAGGGTGATATGCAAATTAACTGCCAAGAAAGATGGCAGTTAACTGCCAGCAAAGATGGCCGTTAATTTGCATACGTAGGCGCAATGATGGAAGGCGAAAGGGGAAGGACTGAAGAATGGTGATCGGAAACCCAGGCGGCAGGCAAGAGCCGGGTGGCTGCCCCCCAGCCCTGGATCAGAGAACCAGGGCGCCATTGCCCGCCCCCAGCCAGTGATCGTGATCAGAAAGCCGGGCCGCAGGCAAGGCGGCACCCCTGGGACCCAGGAGCCGTCTTGCCTGAGGCCTGTGATCCTGATCGCGAAGGCTTGGAGGCGGCTCTGGCCGGAACAGACAAGGACAGGGACAGGGGGCTGGCCTGCAGCCTCCGCAGCTGAGCGCAGGCCTGGAGAGGAGATGGCGGGCCTGCCTCCTGAAGAAGCAGCACAGGTCCCTTCCGCCTCCCACGGAATCAGCACGGCTCCCTCCTGCCTCCGGTGGAAGCACCGCAGCTCCCAGTGGTGCACTGCGGTACCTGCCGGCTCGGGCGGAAGCAGTGGGCAGCTTACTGTGCAATATTGCGCAGTGGGCTACTAGTAGTATATAAAGGAAAATGTGTTTACTCCAATAAGAACAATCCTAAATGAAGCAAAATAATTTCATTACTTTAAAATGAAATTATTTTTAAGTCAAACCCAAATTGAATCTAGCAATAAGAGATTCTCCCAGAGTTTCTGTAAAATTTCAAGGCATGAGGACCTACACAACAGTCATAAAAGTAAGGAGCAAACATCATAGACACATTCTAGAGACAATAAGATCAATTCTCATTTTCTATAGGGTGTGCCAAAATTCACGCAAGATTTGAATTTTGCGTGAGCATTAACAACAACAACAAAAAAAATAAAAGCCTAATTTTACTTGGTTTATTGAATCAGATTCTAATATCTGTTGCCCTTTGATTTCAATCCCTTCAATTTGATAAGCATTACCAAGTACCAATTATGGCCCAGGAGCAGGGACAATGAAGACCAATGAAGACCACGGCTTTGCATATGTGCCAGCAAAGCCATGGAGGCCATTTACCCGATGTGCTATTTCATACATAACCCTATACTGTATACTTTATGAATCAATAAAAAATTTACAATTTTTAATTATAAACCTGTGTGTTCTATCAAAATTACTTCTTGCATGAATTTTGGGACACCCTATATTTATCTTCTCAGGCTCAAATTATGGTCTTCATTATTGTCTTTTGCCTGTTTAATCTTGGCCTTCATTTATGTCCCTTTGTGTTCTACTGGATAGAATGTTGGGAATTTACAAAGTACATCTCTCCCATGTCTTGCCACCTAGCTTTCTAATAACTTCTGCCAATAGGAAGCATTGTTGGTGGATCAGAGGTGGGAGGAAGTGAGGAGCTTTCTGGTTCTGGCCGTTATTGGCAGCTGCTCGTGTTATTTAGAGCAGTGATGACAGTAAGGATGTTATTGGGCTTGAGCTCTTCTGTGATTGTTTCATGCTGATGACATTGTTGTGTGTCCAGAGCTGCTGCTATAGCCTTTTCTGTGCAGTGCCTGATGCAGGCATGTGGCCTCCAGCCCAGAGGCATTGGATTTTTTTGTTATTCTCTCTTATTCCTTTTTCTTTCTTCAACCCCTGACATCTTTCTTTTGATCATTCAGCCTTCTGCCACTGTGTAACCATTCAGCCTGCTTGAACAATATGGATTGATTTTTCTTTCCTTGACTAGACTGTGGAAAACATAGTAACTTGATATATAACAGGAAGGCAATGATGAGAGAATTAGCAATTTGTCTAAAACTCATTTTTGCAATACAAATGAGTGAATGTGATATAATGCATAGTAAATGAGCATATTTTTATATTTTATATGCATATATCCCTCTAGTAATCTGAGCTCTCTTGACCAAACATTGAAAATTGAAGAAATTAATCATACAGGTATCTAGATAACTTAAAATAACTGTCTAAAGTTTAATACCTTAAAATCCATATTCTGTACTCTGTTGCATTTATCTTGACTTTTTACTTTATACACACTTCTAACAAGTTCTTTTATCTTTTTGTTCAGCCCAAAGTAAACATCTTTGGAACAACAATTTTATGTGGGGGTGTTTAAATGATTCTTAAAACCACAGTGACCAAAACCAAGATTGATAATTGACAGCTTAACCATAAAGGAAAAAGAAATGCTCAAAAAAGAAACATAGGAACTCTAAAGTATAATCATATAGAATAAAATGTATAGAGACATTCATTTACAGCTTTCAAAATGTCCCCAAATGTCTAAAATAATCAATTTTCCTATGGCATTTAGTCATTAATAAAAGATACTCTCTGTTAGATTCTAAAGTTTAAACCACCAGGGGTATAGAGTTGTTAGGAAAAATTACACAACAAATATAACATGTTTTAAATAAGTAGGAAAAGTACATAAAGGGCTCTGATACCTAAATGATATTCCCTATACATAGAATTTATATAAGCAGTTTCAATTTATATTGATTTTCTCAGCTTAATTTTATTGGTGTCTCCTTGCCCACTTAAAATTGTTTTGGTTTATACAATAAATTGCATGGCTATCCCATCAATTGGTAATATACTTTCATATATTATTATAAATTATGACTATTGTTACTATCCAGTAGCTAACACAATTTCTGAGACATAGTGGTGATGACAGAGATTGTTAGTTGTCCTCAATATCTAGAGCTCCATTTTTCCAAAATTATACATACCAATTCAGAATATACATGGCTTTCTAGAAATCCAGGTGTGATTGTGTGGATAAGTTGGAGTCAAATAGAATATAGAGAGAAATATTACCTGGAAGCTTCTAGAAACCTTCCTTAAGAGAGAGCTGGCAGACCCATTTGGGCCTTCTTTTCATCTCCTCCTCCTTGCAACTTTTTGGGATGTGCTTGCTCTATTTTGGGAATGAAGTTGGAGGCAAACTCTTTCAGACCATGGCTGGGTTCTGAACAGGAAAGTCCTGGGTTCTCTGGGAGTTGATAGAACAGAGCAATAACCAGCCCTGGACCACTTATCTCTAGATTGTGTTTATACAAGAGGAAAACAAACATATATCCCACTTAAGACACTTTTATTTGCAGCCACAGTAGTCTTTACTGAGATAGTAGACATTTAATTATTGATTCAAGATCAAGCTAACATTCAATCCAAAGTAGAGACAGTGTTTTATTTCCAATGATTTCATTTGCAAGGTGCAGAAAATTCAACACACATTACTTGCAACAATATTAACATATATTTATTTTATCATATAACAGGAAGGCTACTGCTAGCATAGATTTCAAGGTCTGACAATATTTTAATCCTTATTTTTGAAAGTATCACATATGTCCCCCTTTGTTCTCCCATTGATTCCTTATAGCCTCTCCTCTCATCCCACCCCAAGGTATGACAATTTAATGGCACAATAATATACCAATTTATGCATATTTTTCTATAGTTCCACTTGGTCATCCGTTGATAGACATTATAGATTTAGAATGATTTCTTGAATCAATAACAATTTTATTCTGCAAGCAAAGGATGACTGTGGCCTAAATTTTAAAAGGTGGGAAAGTTTTGCCCTGGGTGGTTGGCTCAGTTGGTTGGAGCATGCTCTCCTATACCAAAACAGTTGTGGGTTCAATCCCCAATCAGGGAGTGTACAGGAAGCAATCTCTCTCTCTCTCTCTCTCTCTCTCTCTCTCTCTCTCTCTCAAAATCAATACAAATCAATAAAAGCATATTCTCCAGTGAGCATTAAAAACAGTGGAAAACTTTTATCAGAAGTCAATGATTAACTCTTATTTGTGTTTATTGTACTAATTTCTTGCACTCTGAAAATAATATGTACTGATTGACTTTGTGAGGTTTCTGGAGCAAAAATAGCAAGGGAGATGAGATATTCATTAGCATCTTAGACTATTCATAGCTCACCCAACATCTACATTAAAGTGGAGGTGGTGGAGGTGGTAGTTGGAGAAGGAATGAATGTCTGTGGAGTTTAGTACCTTCTATTGTTGACCACTTTGGCCACCTGCCTTCTGTTTTTTCTCCCTTTTCATATACACTTTCAAAAATGCTCACTGCACTGTCCCCATGAGTCTCATGTCCAGAATCTTAATACAATATCCACACAGTCACACCTGGATTTCTATAAAGCCATGTATATTCTGAATTGGTATGTATAATTTTGGAAAAATGGAGATCTAGATATTGAGGACAACTAACATCTCTGTGATCACCACTTCATCAGGTGTAGATATTTTTCTTCATGGCCTAGTATATCCATATAGTGTAGGCATCCCCAGTAAATGTATATAAATATAGAGTATTTCTAAAAGTTATAATAAAGAATCGCCTTTGTGACAATAAATACCAGTCTCTCCACGTTCCTTTGTTCTCCTATGACATCTTGTCACACAAGTTGTAGTGTTCTCTTTAGGAAGATCCCTGGGTTAATTGTTTCTCATGGCTTCATCTAAGATTAATGCATATTCCAGTGTTAGACTACATTTAAACCTTAAATTATGAGTTATACTAAAAACTGTTGTCCGCAGTTATACTAAAAACTGTACTAAAAATAAAGTATAGATAAAAATGGCAAAGTATTATGTTACTAAAGTACCTCTGCATTATTAATTATTAGTACCATGGTAGAATGAAGACAACTGAAAGAAATCCTATATAATAAAAGCTTAATATGCTAAGTGTCTGGTCGTTCGTTCAACCAATTAGAACATAATATGCTAATGATTTGTTAAAGCTGCTCAACTGCTCACTATGATGTGCACTGACCACCAGGGGACATCTGCTCCAACCAGTAGGTTAGTTTGCTGCTGGGGTCTGGCTGAATGGGACTGAGTGAGAAGGACCAGACATGCCCTGAAGCTCTCCCACAGTCCCTCCCCAGCTGGCCAACCTCCTACATCCCTCCCCAGCCCCGCCTCGTCCTGGCCTGTGCTCTCTCACAATCCAGGACCCCTCAGGGGATGTTGGAGAGCTATTTTTGGCCTGATCCTGCAGGCCAGGCTGAGGGACCCCACTGGTGCACGAATTCATGCACCGGGCCTCTAGTGTAAAATAATTATCTAAAACAGTTAGCTATAGAAACATTGTTTTATCTATGGAAATAATTTGTTATCATTACAAGTTAGAAAATTCTCATTTTATTGTAGAAATTACAGAGAAGTTATATTTAATGAAAGTGAGTATTGAAAACAGTATGAGATTGGGACAGTTTTCTTATATATTTTTTCTTAGAATTGTTTTATGTGTCATCTTCTATGTATTATTACCTACTTTACTAGAATTTGAAGTTCAGCAGCTCATCGCCATATATTTAACTTGCTATATAAAAGTGTAGTCACAAAAATAAACGTTTATTTTTCTTTAAACATTTAAAAAAATAAATTTAGCTTTAAGGCTACTTTTCTCTAAATATTCCTAGGGCTACAATGATTGCTAATACAGAGATTTCAAATCATTTGAACTACAAAGTTACACCTGGAAGGTCTGTCATTTTTGCTCTTTTATTTCTTTTGAGTATTTGGCAGGACTAATCATATGGATTGATATGTGGTGAAAAGGACTGCTGTGAAAACTCCTTCTGGGCAATATGCTGCTGATGAAAATGGTACAATTTAAGATTTTTAAATAAAGATAGGATAACTTTAGTATTAGGTGATTTCAGGGGGGGTTGAAATAAGACTTCTATTTGAACTGATATCAGTTAATAGTCAAGCTAGGGTACAAATGCCACTAGCATTTGCTGTCAAAAAGAGAAAATGAGGCTTAAAAATATCCAGAAAAATTTTCCTTATGGTTAGTTGTTACATTACAAATCAATCTTGAAAAATTAAGTCAGGGGTTTTCAACGATTAGAAAGTTAATTATGCATTTTCCTTCCTTTGATACATATATTTGCACTCTTACACTCAATGTTCTTGGTTAAATATAATATGATAACAAATAATAAAACTATATTTTCCAATATCACACTTCTTATTGCTTTTAAAATTGACTCAATTTATTGTAAAAATATATTACAGTGAAAAGTCTCTTTGGAATGTAAGACGTTTGGAGCAAGGAGAATAGAAGCCTCTGTTAGAATCATGGAGTTTACTTCCTTGGGGGAGAAAACTCTATGAACACTCCTCAGGCAACACACACCAAATTCCATGAGGCGAGAAGCATATCTGTTTTATTCATCTCTGGACCACCAGTAGCTATCACTGTGCCTGGAAAAAAATAGATTTTCTATATATATGATGATTATATGAATGGATAAAATTTCACAGATCTTGTCTTCTCTATAAAGGGTATCAGTAGACAAATGTCAAATGGGTCTATGAGATTAATTTGATCTAAGTCTCAGTTACCTCTAAGACTATACTCAGTGGTACCATGAAAGAAGAAAAGAAAATAGGAGCTTTTGTTATGTAGAGATATTCTTTACATTTCCCATTAGAAAAACTTACATTGTTTACAAACTTACTGAATTTGTTGCATAATTATTTTATACTAGAGGCCCGAGCTCCCTTTCTGCCTTCCCACGCTGCCCAGAGGCCCAGAGTAGCTGGGGTGGTGCGGAATGCCTGCGTCATCGGCATGGTGGCAATGCAAGCATCCTGCCCTGCCCCCGGCTACTCGGCACCTGTGCATGCAAATTAACCCACCATCTTTGTTGGGTTAATTTGCATACTCACTCCTGATTGGCTGGTGGGTGTTGTGAAGGTATGCTCGATTTGCATCTTTCTCTTTTATTAATGTAGATTTGTATGTAAGTGACTAAGAAACAAGGTATGTGCCTTCTGTGCTAAAATATCTATCATAGAGACTTCAAATAAGGAACATTCCCTCACTTATGAAATCAACACACCATTGTCAAAGAGTATCATTAGATTTAAAGTGCAGCATAGGGAATATAGTCAATAATAACATAGTAACTATGGACAGTGCCAGGTTGATACTGGAAATATCAAGGGGACCACTTTGTAGAGTATATGATTGTCTAACTACTATGCTGTACACCTAAAACTAATACAATATAACATTAAATTTAAACTATAATTGAAAAATATAATTTTAAATTTTAAAAAGTATAGAGTAAGAACACACAGTACAATTGAACACTTGTCTGCTTTAAAGTTTATAACTTTTGCTGGTGCTGTTATGTGTTCTGTAAATGTGTAATCAGATATAGTTCTTGCATATATCTAACAAGCAGCACCATGCTCAAAACAACAGTGGGACATAACCAAAACAGTCTTATGGAAATTTTTGGAAAAGTATAGCACAATTTAGTGTTGCTCAAACTGGGAAAAACAATAGGGGGAAAAAAAAGGCCTATGTGTGTGGAAATTTACTACCTTACGTTTTTTTGTTTGTTTGTTTGTTTTTAGGATTTGAGAAGTTCTCTAAAAAGTATTTATTTTTGGTTTATAATTTTAAATTATGAGAATTCCTTTTAATTGTGTAGGAGTTTAGTGGGAAAACAACCAACACATGTTATTTATTTTTATGTTTCTGATTAAAATATTGTTTTCAATTACTGTTTATAGTCAGTATTATTTTGTTATAGCTTCAGGTATGCAGCATAGTTCTTAGACAATCATATACTTTTAGACACAAAACTGGAAAAGGAGTGAACACAAAATGTATAGACCATTCAAAGAGACAAATGAGCCTGACTTACAGGAGAATTCCCAGGTTGCCTCCACCACCCAGACACCTGCACAGATTCTTACTGACATTTAAAGATACACAAGATGTTTCCTTCACTCACATTACCAACACACTGATTACTTAGAAATTGCTTTTTTACAAATTTAGTTGATATGAGGAGGGTGGCAGATGTTCAGCAACAAATACACCCAATCTCTGTACTTGTATATAATAGTTGCAAGCAGAGATGAGTAGCAGTAGGTAGTGGTCTGGAGGAGTGACAGAAGAAAGTGCTGTGTTGTGAAAAAACTCAGAATGCTTTAATACATGACAAAACCCAATATTCTTATCTCAGCCTCTGTCAGTAAAACCATGAAATTCACAGTATAGCCGACACTAGTAGAAAGATGGCAATAGATCTGGCTACTGGGGGCGCTATTTGAAATTGTAGAGGAATGAAGAGTTACTATCTATAATAAAAAAAAGCACAATATGCAAATTAGACCGGACAGCTGAACGACCTTCCAGACATCATTCTGGACGTCATTCCGGACAACCTTCAGGATGAAGCCCAGGCGGCGAGGGCAGAGGCAAGCAGCCATGACTGCAAGGGCCCATCACAGAACACCGGCTAGGTGGGCAGGGCCTCCCTCTGTGCAGCATTGATCACAGAGCCCTGGCAGGGTGGGCAGGGTGGGCAGGGCAGGCAGGGCCTCCCTGTGGGCGGGGAACAATGGTGGAGCCCAGGCCAGGTGAGAAAGGCCTCCCTCTGCTCTGTGATTGATTGAGAGCCCTGGTAAGGTGGACAGGGCCTCCCTCTGTGCTGGCTGCCATCAATCACAGATTCCCCAGTAGGGTGGGTAGGGCCTCCCTCTGTGGGGCATCGATCTGGGGCCCTGTGATCCATTGCCCCACAGAGGGAGGCCCAGGCCCACCAAACAATGGCACCCCACGCCTTTCACCCACAGAGGGAGGTGACCGGTGATGGAGTGGGGGGAGCGCCACAGATGGCAAACAGTGGCAGCCTCAGGGGCGGGGCCAGCTGCAGGCAGCTGGGGGATGGAAAGCCCTCATAGGTCCCTGCCCCCACCAGCCCTGCCCCCACCTGCCCCCCCCCACTCCTGACCCTGATAGGAGGGAGGAAGGAGCCTGATTCTGACAGTCCCTCCCCCAGCCTGTGTCGATGACAGAATATGTCTGAAGACCAACTATTGGCACAATGTACCTCCAAAGCTGAAAGAAGCCAGCATCGTCGACAGAATATGTCTGAAGAACAGCCATAGACAAGTACTACCAATATTGGTAGGAGCTACCTTCACAGCGAAAATGAAGTAAATGAGGATGCAATTATTGAACATAGATGTGGTGGAATGACTGTTACATGTCAATTTTGCCCATCACTAAATTTCTCCGATGAAAAACCATCTGATGGAAAATTTACTTAATGTTGTAGCAAAAGTAAAGTTTGTCCAAATGATATACATTTTCCAGAATACCTGGCATATTTAAAAAAAATTAATGATAAATGAAGATTTTGACAGTAAAAATTTGATGGGAAATATTCGTTAGATAGTCTTTTGCTTTTGCTTAAATGGGTGTAAATATTGCATCGCCATCAGAATATGGGCCATTCTGTTTTAGAATATATGGACAAGTTTATCACCGTACTGGAAGTTTACATTCTTCGGATGGTGTTTCTCTGAAGTTTGTTCAACTCTGTATTTTAGATATGGCCGAAGCAATGAGTAAAAGATTAGCAATGCCAGAAAACCAAGGCTGCTCAGAAAGACTCATGATCAACATCAATAACCTCATGCATGAAATAAATGAATTAACAAAATTATATAAGATGCTACATGCTGATCTGAAGCAGCAGCGAAAGGTATTGCTCCCACAGAAGTAACAATAGTGATTAAATATGATCGTTACAGTGATCTGGGCAGATATCATTCTCCCTGTGTAACCAAGGTTGTCGTCATATTCAGAAATGAATACGGAGAACCTCCTTTTGAAAGGGACTCACCCATTCATTGTAAACCAGATCCCAATAATCCGAATGCCACTAAAATGAAACAAATCAGTATCCTGTTTCCTACATTAGATGCAATGACATCCTATTCTTTTTTCACATGGTGAAAAAGGCTGGGGAACGAATATTGCATTAAGACTGAGAGACGACAGTATAATTGACAATGATACTAGACAAAATGTAAGGATATGAGTCACACAGTATTATGGATTTCATTTCTCCATGCAGGAAAATTAACTCAGTATATTGTCGATTCATATTCAAAAATGGAAGCCAATAAGATAAATTTCATGAAAGCAAACCAATCTAAGTTGAGAGTTGAAAATTATAGTGGTTTGATGGATTATCTCACATCTAAATCTGAAAAATATAGTGGTTTGATGGATTATCTCACATCTAAATCTGAAAATGGCAATGTGCCAATTGGTAAAATGATAATAGTTCCATCGTCTTTTGAAGGTAGTCCTGGAAATATGCAGCAGCGATATTAGGATGCTATGGCAATTGTAACAAAGTATGGCAAGCCCGATTTATTCATAACTATGACATGTAACCCAAAATGGGCAGATATTACAAACAATTTACAATGCTGGAAAAAAGTTGAAAACAGACCTGACTTGGTAGCCAGAGTTTTTAATATTAAGCTGAATGCTCTTTTAAATTATATATATATACATATATATGTATATATATATATATATATATATATATATATATGTATAATTTCCATTTATTTGGCAAAGTAATAGCTAAAATTAATGTCATTGAATTTCAGAAAGGTGAACTGCCTCATGCTAACATATTATTACTATTAGATAGTCAATCTAAATTACAAACAGAAGATGACATTGACCATATAGTTAAGGCAGAAATTCCAGATGAAGACCAGTGTCCTTGACTTTTTCAAATTGTAAAATCAAATATGGTATATGGACAATGTGAAATACAAAATCCAAATAGTCTATGTATGGAAAATGGAAAGTGTTCAAAGAGATATCCGAAAGAATTTCAAAATGCGACCATTGGAAATATTGATGGATATCCCAAACACAAACAAAGATCTGGTAGCACCATCTCTATTGGAAATAAAGTTGTGGATAACACTTGGATTGTCCCTTATAACCCCTATTTGTGCTTTAAGTATAACTGTCATATAAACATTGAAGTTTGCCCATTGATTAAAGGTGTCAAATATTTACTTAAGTACATCTATAAAGGTCACGATTGTGCAAATATTCAAATTTCTGAAAAAAAATATGGTCAGTTATATGTTGCTTTCTCTCGAGTTCAAAGAGCGTATGATGTTAAAGTTAAAGTTGTAAATACTTCATCACAAGGGAAATTGGTCAAGCACTCTGAAAGTGTTTTCACTCTTAATGTGGTATACAGGGAGATATTAGAATAACTTTAATTAGTTTATCAGTCATTGCTTATATCAATGTTTTTATGTCATGTTTTTGTTGTTTTCATATCATGTTTTTGTTGTTTTCATATCATGTTTTTGTTGTTATATCATGTTATTTATTAATAAATTTATATATTTTCATATACATTTTACTAATTTTCTTTCATCTCTGACACTTCTATTATAGAGAAAGGACAAATAGTAATATTAAAATATTTCCTCTAATTAATTTCCTTTCATCGTGCATGAATTTTGTGCACCGGGCCACTAGTATACCATAAGCTGACAAGTATCATTGGATTATCTATCTTTATACAAATACACACAAATATAATTTTTAAATGGTGTTTCATGGATGCTACAATATGCAATGTTTCTAATACCATAAAGTCCTTTAGGTTAACTAAATGTCAGGCTGGGAAAACATCTAGAGCCAGTCTCTTCACCTCTCTTCAAAACACAGTTACCTCTTACATTTAAGCTTTGTTTTTAGTGTAATGTTGAGTGAACAAAATAATCATGTGCAATAACATAAAAAAAGAAAGGACAATAGGCCTCAAAGGAGAGGTGAATGCAAATGAACTGAAGAATTGAACACTCAACTTCAGTGCAATATTATGATTTCCTCTGAGCAGATGAGAAACAGCAGGGGTGTGCACTCCCCAGATCACCAGGACTGTCAACTCCTCCCTGTTTCCAAACTGACACGCCATCAACAACCTGAGTGCCAAAATAGAATTTCAGAGTCCAAAAAGCCTTTAATGTTGCAAACTTATCTGTGCTACTGTTCTATGCACTGCATACCAAATGTAACTATTTAATTATTTAGCACCTATATAAATCTGTGCATTTCTGCATGTGTTTGCACTTATTTCTTGCAAACACCTGCTTCTGCCATGCATTATGTAGAACAGTCCCAAATAAGAGGACACGTATATAGAATTTTCCAATGTACTCTATCCTGCTATTTTGGTACTGTTACATATAAAATATGTGTAGTGAGTTTCATATGTTTTTATTGCCTAAAGCAAGTAGGCCACAGAATAACTTAGATGGCCATTGTATTTTATTGTTTTGACAGTTTCCAGAGAGACAGAAATGAATGGAACCTTCTTTCACCTACGTCTGTCATGTCAGAAACATTCTATATTGGCTTAATATTTAAAGGGATTTTGTAACTAGCTAGTGATGACTAAGTACCATCTGGAACATACAATATCTTCAATACTGGAATTTTAGTATTACAGGAAATTTAGTAACAGCCAGTAGGAACTGATTTTCTATAGAACATTAATTTGGGGACCGGTAAATTAGTGCTTTATGTTTCTGAGTGTTCTATAGAATATGCACTCCATAGCTTAGATATCAGAGTTCAATTCCCACAGAAGATAGTGATGAAAAGTCACCACAATACACAACTTCCTCATCAATATAAGTTCCAAGGAAAAGATAGATTATACTTATTCAGGCATGTAGATAAACATATAGCTCTCTTCACAAATGCCTTAAGGATTTGGACAACAGAGACATCAGGACTTGATTGTAGGCAAAGTAACTTAGCATGCTAATTTTCCTGGAAGGTTATCTCTCAAGTTCCTGGTAGGACATTCTTATTGTTGAATCTTCTCCTGAATTGGTAGTCATTGTGGAATTTCTTTTCTTGATCTATGATGTTATGAAATGTAGGAAATATATGCATTTATATCTTAGACTCAAGCTTATTTCCAATAAGCCCAAGGTGAGGGACCTTGAAGAGTAGTTCAAACCCTGGAGGTTTCAGTCATTTCTATGTGGCTTGCAATGATGGTTGTTCCTGATTTAGATAATGGGTATAAATTGCACATTTAGCATAGCGCACAGACCAGATACTCCAGGGATATCATGTCACTCCCTCTTTTACTAAGACTTCTTTAATTTTTGAAAATGTATTATAAGGGATTAAATTTAATTAAACAATGATGTCTGTAGAATGACCCAAATGTTTGCTATTGTACTCTGACATTAAATCCAGTGAGCCTACTTTATTGATTAATAATTAATAATAATAATTAACATTAGTGATGTTTCGGTGATGTATTTTTCTAAACTTAATATTTACATTCTCAACAACAAAATCCTGGCTCAAAATATCTTGTTTAGAAAAATTTAACATTTATTGAGTACTGTTGTAAGATATGTAATTATTTTAAAAATAGGTATTATCTTTACTTTTCAGTCACGGAGGCTTAAGAATTTAAATAATTTGCCCACATTTATAAAGCTAACTTTTAGACACAGGTTTCTTTGGCTCCACAGTACATCTACCATGCAACACAGCATGTCTGTAGTTGTGCAGATGGAAGATAATAAACTAGTATGCTCTATAGCTCTCTTCAATATCTTGTTTGTGATTCTGATCAAAAGATATATTTCTAAATGCAATGAAAACAATTGCAAATGTATGATATTAACTATGTCAATAAACACATTTTCAATTCTATCAAAATTATGACGTAAAGGCTAGTTTGATAAGTACAAATAAAATAGAAAATTGAAGAAGCTGTAGATCAAGACTAGTCCTAGCTTTATAAAGGATACAAAGTAAGCATATAGTAAGCTGGTGGAAAGGAGAGAAAAGAGGAAAATCAAGGAATAAGAAACATGTTTCTCCGAGATCAGGTTTAAAGCTTAAAGTTGCAATTACAGATTGGTTTATAATACATAAAATGAGGAACACATGCACAACTCTTCCTTGCATAGTTGAGTCATTAAATTACCTCTATCACATGTATTATTGTCATAACTTCCAGATTCCTTAGGGCTAACTCTCCCATATTGTCTCATTTCCCTCTTCCCCCAGGGCCTATAGTTAATTTTCTTTTTCTTCAAGCTCTGATATTTCTCATTTTCATTCCCATCCCACCAAACTCTTTCTATTCTATTAACCCTGTTCAACATTTTTAATGTATATATTGCTTCTTTTTCTTTTTTTAACTTTTTAATTCTTAATTTTTAAATTTATTTTCCCCTCTTTATCTAATTTACTGGGGTGACACTGTTAACAAAATTACAGATTTTAGATGCACCCACTGATTCCACTTCTGGGAATTTATCTAAAGAAACCTGACACACTAATTCAAAATAATATATGCACCCCTATGTTCATTGCTGCATTATTTATAACTAGGGGCCCAGTGCATGAATTCATGCACCTTGAACAGGACTGTGGACCTCAAGGCTGTGGTGGGCACTGGGGCAGATCTCGGCCCATCTTCTGCGCCCCCATCCAGCCCCTCCTGCTGTGGACCCCAGTCCCCTGTCTGCCAGCAGCCCCACTCATGCCACCATTGCTCCCACACTCTGACAGTGCTGGCCCCATTCTCACCTGCTGACAGCGTGGAGCAATTGGGGCCAGTGCTGTCAGTGGGTGCAAGTGGTGGCTGCTGCTCCAATGTCCCTCAGGAGCAGAGGGAGGTGGAGAAGCCCTCAGGGGTGATAGGGGCTGGCAGCCGCCACTCACAAGCGATCGGGACCAAGCGATCCGGACCAGCATTGGGCGCCGGCAGCGGGTGCAAGCAGCAGCTGCAGGACTGGCAATGGGTGCGAGCGGGACCGGCCCAGGCAGCAGGTGCAAGCGCCGGGCAGGACCATGATGCACGAGAGCAAATAATTTCCAGTAACCACCAGATGCTCACCCTGATGACAGCGACTGGTGCCCTGCCTTGGTCTGGCACCCCCACTCACCTGCTCCACCATCCCTCGGTGTCAATGCCTGCCATGTTCCACGCATGCCCCCTAGTGTTCAGCGTATGCCATAGCGACCAGTTGTTCGGTTATTCTGGTTGTTCCACCATTCGGTCTATTTGCATATTAATCTTTCATTATATAGGATAGCAAAAATTTGGAAGCAGCTCTTCAGGAAATGAGTGAATAAAAAAACCTGTGGTACATTTACACAATGGAATACTACTCAGCCATAAAAAAGAAGGAAATCTTACCTTCTATGATTGCATGGAGGGACCTGGAAAACAATATGCTAAGTAATAATAAGCCAGTCAGAGAAAGACAAGTACAGATGATTTCATTCACACATGGACTCTAATGAACAAAATGAACTAACAAGCAAAATAGAGACAAACTCATAGCAGACTGACAGATATCGGGTAGGAGGGTCAGTGTGGTGGGTATATGGATGAGTAGAGGGACTGAGCAAAAAAGAGAAAAAACTCATAGACACAGACAACAATGGGTATTTTTTCTTTTTTAAAATACATTTTAACATTCTCTTTCTCACTTTCTTTTTCTTACCTTCTCACTTCTTTCAGCTTCTCATCAGTGTAAATGCCCTTGTCTAGTGTACTTCTACCCATGGCCTCACTTCTCTCCTAAGTCACTACTTTGGGAACCTTAATTATGTCCATTCTCTCTCCTGTATCTTCAGACGACTTTTCTTCTTACCTTTCTCCTAGTTGTCTCCATCCTATCTCTCTTTTAGTCTAAAATAAACTTTTTTTTCCATGCTGTACTATTTTTCTCTACTCTCTATGTGACTTTTCCTTCACAGCAAAATTTTCTGAATAATATTTAAATTTGTTTTTAATTTTTCAATTTCCATTCTCCTCAACTTAATCTCACTGATCAATAGAACTGACTTTTGATAAAGTCACTATCATCCATGATGTCATCCATGTCAGTTAAGCCAACAGATAATTGAAAGAATTATTTCATCTCTTAGAAGTAATTGACCCAGCTACATTCCCTCTTCTTTGACATAACCTTTGATACCATAATTCCAACAGTCTTTAAGTGCTATTTCTCCTCAGTATCCTTTGGTATTTTCCCCATTAAATGGTAGATGTCTTAGTGGCCCTAACAGGTTGACCTTTCTATTTTCCTATATTTTTCTAATAAGATTTTATTCACTGCAAGTACTTCTATCACCATCAACTTCTAAATGCAAATGACCATACTAAAACCTCTTTTCTAAGAACTGGAATGGTTATACAACTTTAAAATTGACATCTCTATGTATTTGCTCACCACGGGCACCTCAAATTCAGTACAAGTCTAACTGGATTATTGTGCACTTCACCCCAAATCTGCTTCTCCACCAGAGCTCCTACTGCAGTTATTACATCTTATGATACCACCTTTCTCAAGCCACACACCAGAGAGGCATTCTTGATTATTCCCTCTCCTAACACACTAATAAATAATGTAATAACTAGTTAATCATCAAGACCTTTCCATTTCACAACTTAATAGGCCTTTCCTGAACTTGTCCACTGAGCTCAATCATGAATAACTCTATCATACACAAGCATAGGTCACTGTCTTACTAACTCTTTGAATCTAGTCTTCAATTTATTTCACCCACTGCATCCTGGGTGATCATTTATTTTATAATGTATATATGGTGATTAATATCCTTTGTTGCTTTCCCATAGACCTTTGGGTAAAGGCCTGTAGCTGGCCTTCATGACCATGTAAACAGCTTCTACTTTCTGCTTCAGCACTTTTAGCACTACATCCCGTACATCTCACTCCTGCTTTCTTCTCTGTTCTGAGAAGTAATTTTCTTTGCTTTTGAACATCCTCTTCTTGTTTATTGAAATCTCTCCTCCATAACCACCTCATTTACTTATCAAACAGACTCATGTTTAGGTCTCAGCTTCATTGCAACTTGCTCTGGGAGAACATACCTTTCTGTTTTCTGGGTTAGATACATAGTCCTTTTCACTTTCACATTCTTAATATTTATTGCACTTAAAATTATTTGTTAATTGTCAGTCTTTCCCAAGAAGGCAATATCTTTGTTATGTACCACTGAGTTTCTAGGACCTAGCGTGGGGCTGGCATATAGTAGATACCCAGTTAAATTTAATTTAATTTCTTTTTTGTCATGAATATTCCCTGTACATTTATGTGAACACTGAAGTTAAATTAAAAAAAATCAAACATGTAATATATATAAGGTAATATTTCAATAGCAGTTTCAATAATGCATTATCTATGCTATCATTTTGCTTTATATCCTGGCACATACTCTACTTCTACTAATTAAATGTATTTTCTTGGGGGTTAAGGGGTGGTAATTGAGGGAGTAGTCTATATCATTCACTCTCATAAAATCAGGAAAACTACTGGGCTTTGAATGACCATTTTTATGTAGTTCTTAAAGGGAAATTCAGAGAAGATAGTTTACAGAGAGTAGAGTTATAAGGTTGGTCACACACGCATTTTAAGATAAATATTTATAATGACAAATGGAAAAATAATGAGTGTTGGTCTGCTAAAAACAAAATGAACCCTCTTTATTTAGGCTATTGAATCAGTGCATATAATTAAGAGGAGAAGATTCTGTCTATTAAATCCTCTTTGGATTTGCTTGATTATGTTCTGTTTCTAAGCAATCTGTAACCTATTCAGAATCTTTTTAGAGATCTTGGATATGATTGTTTTAATTATAGCTCTGAGCTTCATGTAAAAGCGTGGTTTCCTTTCTCTGTAATTGTGGGGAATCTAATGGCACACACACACACACACACACACACACACACACACACACAATTCATGAGTGGTTATGCCTGTCAAGCAAAGATTTGTTTTTCTTTCCACTTTTTCTAAAAATGAAAATCAGATTCAAAGTCAAAATTTCTGGTTCTACTTAGTCCTGGGATTTTAAGTGATTTATTTCATTTTAAGCCTCAGTATCCTATTTGTCCATAAAATGTGTATGTGAGATTTCTGGATCACTCGCTTCAAGTTGAGAATAAAATTATGTAGTGACTGCAGAAAAGCTTAAGTCACATGAAAAGCATTCTATACATTGGAAACAATAATTTAACTTAGTTGTTTCTCTTTTTTCTACACTAGATTACTCATAGCAGTGTGATAGACCTTTATAAGTGTGGGGGGGTCCTATAAGAATCTCATCCTATTTATATTTATATCTAAACATAATTTTCCTAGTCACAATTTTTACAATGAATTTAACAATTTTCTAGCCAATTACTTCCTTCTATTTACTGCTATAGTAAGTTTAAATTTGATATTCCCATTACATTCACGAGTCACTCCTTTATGTTCTAGTCTACACTAGCAGTTCACAAACGTTACCATGGATTAAACTCACCTCCAGTGCTTGCTAACACACAGGTTACTGGGTCCCAACTCCAGAGTTTCTGATGGAGTAGGTGGGCCTTGATTTTGTATTTCTTACAAGTTCCTAAGTGACATCTAGGCTGCTACTCCAGGGGCAGCACATTGAAAACCATTGCTCTAGCAGGGCTTCTTAGATTTTAACCTTTGTAACAACTGCCTGGCTTCATCCTCAATAACAATGACTTCCTTTCCCTTAGGCACACCGCTAATTTTTTTCTTTAAAAAAGAAAGAAGAGTTGAGATTCACTGCTTTAAAAGTAGTTTTCCAAATCCTCTTGACAAAACCATACCCCGCTGAATCAAAAGGCTAGAGAACTGGGGTTACATATTTCATGCATGGCCACTGTGCTCTATCATCTAACCAAATATTCAACCCAGATACTTTCATCAGTAAATAGGAAAAATCTGTTTGCATAACTACTAAGTACTACTTATTTGTTTCATCCTCTCTATGAGCTATTACCAATAGATATCTATACAATGGGGTGTAGTAATCAGATTATCCTCCTCCCCTGCACTTTATTCAAACATGGGATTTTACTGATGAAAATAAATATAAATAAATAAATAAATAAATAAATAAATAAATATCCCATACCATGAATGTTCTGATGGAGAAATTGTAGCCAGTTTACCAAGATTCCACACCGATGCTATCTTGCTGACAATTGTATGACTCTATTTGTCATATCAAAGAAGATGTGGAAAACAGAATTAAGACCGATCTCTTGTCTACTAAGGAGTCAAGAGATACCCAGTCCAAGTTAGCTCATTCACACAAGAAATAACTTTCCAAGGCTCAATTTCTTTATGACAGAAATGAAATGCAGGAATTTCTTACCTTGTGAAAAAGCAGTAACTCCAAGTGGCTTGGAGTCTATTGCATTAAATAATACAAAGGACACTTTAATCTCTACCATTTTCATGCTTGAGACTTGGAATGTATTTACATTTATATCCATACTTACTCTGAAAACACAGCTTAATTATGTGCCTTCATTATGGAACATTGAGCCCATATTCTATCATGAGCTATTACAGACCATCACCATATGATAGTTGATATTTAATGAATGCTTCTCAATAAAAAAGTATATAGTGTGCACTTAAAATGTTTATTTAATACAAGACATCCTTTCTGGGTACATCACAGCATTAAAAAGTTTGTTGGAACAAGAATTACAGTGATTAAGACCATTTTAGCTCATGGTACTGCTGTAAATCCTCTGTAAAATATGTTATAATCATCATAAGTATATTTTTAAACGCATATAATGAATTCCTTAGTGGTTCATCAAATTAGTTTATTATAAATAATAACATGGTTAAAAAAAAGCATTATTTTTTCTGTAAGATTTTTCCCCCCACAGAATAAAATCAGTCTTAGAATCATAGGGTAAATGGAAATGATCATTTTTATGACATGATTTTTAAGTTATAATAAGTCATATTAATTTTAAAAATTTAAAGATACAAAAAACATAAGGTAGAAAATAAAAATCACCATCTCTATTCAATACAAAGATGGTAACTTTTGACCATTTTTGGTATTTATTTCCCCTATTTTATTATATGTTACTAAATGGTTAGTATCTATTTTACTTAAAAGTTTAAGTATAAAAATTCTTACAATTCTTCATAAATTTTATTTTAATAATAGTAACAAGGTATTATTTATGTTTTGTGCAGTAAAATTCATGTTTTTTTACTTTGATCAAGTATTTTCCCAACATATAACAATATATTTTTACATCTTTTACAAAGAAGTTTTAAAAATACATTGTACCTATTTTTGGAAGATATAGCACACTGCTTCCAATACTTTTACTAATTATTATTTTAATATCCATAAATGCATATATCATTGATAATTTTCACACATGGATAACTACATTGCTATTAAAAAAATAGAACATTACCAGCTCCATAGAAGCATCTTTATATGGAGGTCCAAGAATTACCCATTAGCCTATCTTCCAGGACTAGGGATTAGTTTCACTTCTTTTTGAGTTTTATCTAAATGAAATTATACAGCTGGTTCTCTTTTGTTTATGGCTTCATTAGTTGCAGATACCTTTTGTGAGAGATTTATACATAATTTTACAAAACCAGTAATTGATTCATTGCTACACACACACACACACACACACACACACACACATATATATATATATATATATATACACACACACACACACCAAAACATCAATTTTAACTACATCCTGCAGTAACTTATGGTCCATAATAAGTATGTGTATACAGATATGACTAAATTGACTAGAAGCTGAATAAGGTTTTAAATAACCAAAATAGATAGTGAATGATAAATCAACTTATGATTAAGTACTATGCTTATATAACCTCCACAAACCATTAACAGTTCTCAGTAAATAAGCACTCAAAGAGTTTAGAAAGATTATATTTTATATTACTAAATTATATTTAAAATATAAATTTAAATAAGTATCTATTTTGCCTTTAATATCATAAACCCCCACCTCCCAATCTTAACATCAATGATGGGAAATGTTTAATAAATGATCTATTTTAACATCTATCATTTCAAGTATTTACATGTCTAGTTAGGAGAAAAATATGTTAACTTAGTGTTAGGAACTATCTTAAATTGTTGGTGATTCTAAATATAATGAAATGAGCACTTTATAAAGTTAATTGAACATAGGTAGCTAATGACAATTAAACAAGTTAATGGATAAGCTATTAATAATTTACATAGTACATTCTTATTTTTATTTGTTTTAATTATACTAGAGAAGAAGTGAAATGACAGTTATGACAACACAGACAGATCTATCAATAGCCGTGTTCTCAATATCTGTGATCAGGAAGTTTCCTATAATGGTGACTACTCTCTATCCAGCTTCCATGAAACCCATCTTCCTCTTGTAAAGCAATCCTCTGAGCACCCATGGTGCCATGCATCTCAAGGGAAGCGTGCACTCCTCAAAAATAAATAGTAAACAACACATTGTGCCAATTACTATAGAACATGTATAAACTTAAAGATTAGTATTCCTGAATTATAAAATTTCTATTATTGAAATCATGTTACACAGAGAAGTCATATCTCACTCTCTCTTGGTTTCCATTAACAACTGAACTGGCGCTAAATGATGGGGGATTTTCTTAAAGCCAGTCTGTAAAGAGCAAGTCAGGGACATCGTGTTCAATGTTAGAGATCAATTTCACAGTGTATTAAATGAAACTTTCTATGAAAGTAACTGGAAAAGAAACTATCAAATATTTAAAAAACAGTGCCAGTAACAAAATAACCTTTTCATTTGAGGTACATTTGTGGTTCTACAATAATAAATAGATAAAACTAACTGAATAGGAGATACAAAAAGCAAAAATAATATTTTAATTGAAATTATAAAATACTAATATATTACATCTAGGTATATTTAAAATATGTCAGTATGGCTCCAAAATGGAAATTAAAAATTACATATAAATAGTATCTAATAAAATATATATACATATATATATGAATTTGAAATTCTCATATTTAAATAAATATTAACATCTAAGCCTATACATATAAAGTATTTTTACAAATTTATGCTTAAGTGAGCAGCTGAGAGAATTATATATGTACTATTATTATAGTATACTTAATTTTAGTATACCAAATGTAAAAAATAATAAAATATATTACTTCTAATATACCAAAATTAATTTAGTAAGAAACCCCAGGACTTATTTCACATTAAATACCCATTTCATGTCAATAACTATAAACACTTTATACAGATTATAGTGATGATATTTTGCTGTTTTAAATTCTAGAAAATATTTTATTTATAAAACATGGAACACTATATTTTACCTTTAAATGATATCAAGGCAGCATAAACACAGATACCTAGAACCTATAGATATAACCAGTCTGTGCTTCCAAACAGAAGTGTATTTGCAAAATAATATATTTCGTTTTTTAAAAGATATCATTTTTCCTTTAAATTTGATTTGATGAATTCATTCTATATAACTCTACCACCATTCTCATTAAGGCATTGAATTTTACACAACAATATTGCCCCTTTCACAAGAAATTATGGTAACAACATGGCCTATAACTATGCCTCATCTGAAATAAATGGCTTTAATGTTACACCAATGTGTAAATATGTTCTATCGGTGGTGTTTCATGCTGTTTTGTGTCATTATGTCAGAGTACTTCTTATTGTGCATTGCAACAACTTTGTAGAAAATACATGACTTGAACATATTGCTTTTTAACAATTAGATAATTTAAGTACATGTCAATCAATAGAGTGATTATAAAATATTTCATAAATACATTTTTAATACCAAATTTTACAGCATATGTTTTAGGTGGCAACTAAGACTTTTGATAGTTTACATGTTTTATGCTCCTTATTTTTTCATATGTGTGTTATAATCAGTTGATGGAATGGTGGAATTTATTCAAACTGACATGTTCTAATCTCATTAAATATTACTCTATTGACATATATTAACATTAAATATTAACTTATTAAACTTGTGACTTTGGGGAAGTTTAACTGCGTTATAGTTTATGTTTTTCGTTGAAATTTTTTTTTTTATGATTGGTAGGTGTGATGAGAGAATCGGTTGATACTGTGAATAAGCAAAACCTGGTTTTAATGTAGGATCATTAAAATGGTACCTAAAACCATTTCCCTATGTTCAAGGTAAAAACAAAAAAAAAGTCCTATTCTTTTCATTACTCTCCTTTACTGTTTTTCCCTTTAGATATTTCACTATTAGTTTTTAAATGTAAACTGCATGATAATGAATCAAATTTCCACTTTAAGTTGTTAAAGAGATAGCTTAACAAATAAAAATAAGTAACTGCATATAAAAATGTAACATTTTTATTTTCATGTGCAATTCACCTTGTGTATAATGCAGGTGTGGAAAATAAGATGCTTTGTTTGAATTTTCTACTGAGAAATATATAATGCAGCAATTTGTATGAGTAATATACATTTCTGGCCAGAATCTTACACTGCCAAAATTTTATTGTGCTTTCAGCTGCATTTGAATGTGTGTGTGGGGGAAATTAAGTTTTGCGTAAGCCATAAACACAATTGCTTTTCAATAAGCATTATATTTAACCACAGAACATCTAAGTTTTTATAACATTGGTATATAAACTTAATGGTTTTATTTTGTTAAAAGAAATTTTAATGTTCCATTTTATTAAAACAAAGCTTCTTAGACTACAGGTCTCCAAAAGAGACATAGAGATAGAATCAAGCAAGCTAGACTCTTTTATTCATAGAATTTTCCACTTCAGAATTCTTAAGACACTGAAAGTATATATCCATACTAGAGGCCCGGTGAACAAAAATTTGTGCACTCAAGGGGGTCCCTCAGCCCAGCCTGTGCCCTCTCGCAGTCTGGGACCCATCGGGGGATGACCACCTGCTGGCTTAGGCCCGCTCCACGGGGGATTGGGCCCAAGCTGCCAGTCAGACATCCCTCTGGCAGCCCAGGAACCCTTGGGGGATGTCCACTTGCCAGCGGGGAGCAGGCCTAAGCTGCAGTCGGACATCCTTAGCGCTGCTGAGGAGGCGGAAGAGGCTCCCACCACCACCGCTGTACTGGCAGCCATCAGCCTGGCTTGTGGCTGAGCAGAGCTCCCCCTGTGGAAGCGCACAAACCATCAGGGGGAAGCTCCTGCATTAAGCGTCTGCCCCCTGGTGATCAGTGTGTGTCATAGTGACCAGTCATTCCCTGTTGTTCCCCTGTTAGGGTCAGTTTGCATATTACCCTTTTATTATATAGGATAGAGGCCTGGTGCATGGGTGGGGGCCGGCTGGTTTGCCCTGAAGGGTGTCCCGGATCAGGGTGGGGGTCCCACTGGGGTGCCGGGACAGCCTGGATGAGGGGCTGAGCGCCGTTTTAAGACTGGCCACACCCCCTTCAGGGAGGGGGGTCCTGCTGTGGTGCCTGGCCAGCCTGGGTGAGGGGTTGATGGCTGTTTGCAGGCTGGCCAAGCCCCCCAGTGGGGACCCTCACCTCATGAGGGTGTGGCCAGCCTGTGTGAGAGGCTGATGTCTGTTTGCAGGCTGGCCACAGCTTCTTCAGGGTGGGGGTCCCCGCTGGGGTGCCTGGCCAGCCTGGGTGAGGGGCTGATGGCTGTTTGCAGGCTGGCCACAGCCCCTTCAGGGTGGGGGTCCCCGCTGGGGTGCCTGGCCAGCCTGGGTGACGGGCTGAGGGCCATTTTCAGGCTGGCCACACCCCCTTCAGGGTGGAGGGTCCTGCTGGGGTGCCTGGCCAGCCTGGGTGAGGGGATGATGGCTGTTTGCAGGCTGGCCATGGCCCCCAGCCACCCAAGCTCCCAGTGGAGTCTGGCTGGAAGCAAGTATCTTGGATTTATTTATCTTCTATTATTGAAACTTTGTTGCCTTGAGTGGAGCTCAGGGCCAGCAGGGCAGGCGGGAAGCTTGGCTTACTCTATTGCCGGGGCTACCAAGCCTCCTGCTTGCTCCAGCTCTGTGACTGCCGGCCGCCATCTTGGTTGGGTTAATTTGCATATAGTCACTCTGATTGGCTGGTGCGTGTGGCTTGGGGCGTAGCGGAGGTGCAGTCAATTTTCATGTTTCTCTTTTATTAGATTAGATTAGAATGTAAAATTAGAATACATCACAGAAATACTAACATATTGAACTTTGTTCACTTTGCTTTTCGATGTTTTAGGCTCTTGATGGATATTTTATATGTGTGTCTTATAAAGGCGGATCCTTCAGTACTTCTCCTCTAAGAGTTAGGGACTTCTTATTTCAAATCTCATACTCACTATAAAAAGAAAGGCATTTGAAAACTCTAGGACTTCGTGCCTTGCCTACTGTCTGAAATATTTTACTTTACATTCTATTTTAAGGGTATGTCAAGTGTCTGAAAATAAGTAACTTCAGAATATGTGCTTTTTTCTTTATTATTGAAAGTATTATGTATGTCCTCCTTTTTCCCCCATTGACTCCCTCCAGCCTGCCCCAGTCACCCCAGCCCCAGATCTTCACTACCCCATTGTCTGTGTCCATGGG
>NW_005871072.1:4238829-4244979 GCF_000147115.1 Myotis lucifugus
CTTATGTTTCACTGTTGCATAGTATCCCATGTACCACAGTATAAATGTAACAAAGCTTTTTTACCCACTCATCTACTGATGGGCACTTGGGCTGTTTCCAGATCTTAGCTATTGTAAATTGTGCTGCTATGAACATGGGGGTGCATATATTCTTTCTGATAGGTGCTTTGAGTTTCTTAGAATATATTTCTACAATGGAATCACTGGGTCAAATGGCAGACCTATATTTAATTTTTTTGAGGAAACTCCATACTGTTTTCCATAATGGTTGCACCAGTCTGCATGCCCACCAGCAGTGTAAAAGAGTTCCCTTGTCTCCACAGCCTCGTCAGCACTTTTCATTTGTTGATTTGTTGATGGTAGCCATTCTGACAGGTGTGAGGTGGTACCTCATTATTGCTTTGATTTGCATCTCTCAGATGATTAGTGACTTTCAGCATTTTTTCATATATCTCTTGGCCATTGTATGTCCCCTTTGGGAAGTGTCTAGGTCCTTTGTCCATTTTTAATTGGATTATTTGTCTTTTTGTTAAGTTGTATGAGTTCATTATATATTTTGGATATTAACTCTTTATCAGATGTATCATTGCCAAATATGTTCTCCCATGCAGTGGGCTCTCTTTTCATTTTGTTGATGGTTTCTTTTGCTGTGCAGAAGCTTTTTTTATTTTGATGTTGTCCCATTTGTTTATTTTCTCAGTTTCTTTGCCTTAGCACAGGTATCTGTAAACATATTGCTATAAGAGCTGTCTGAGGTTTTGCTGCCTATAGTTTCTTTTAGGATTTTTATGTTTCACAACTTACATTTAAGTCTTTTATCCATTTGGAGTTTATTTTTGTGTATGGTGTAAGTTGGTGGTCTACTTTCATTTTTTTGCATGTATCTGTCCAATTTTCCCAACACCATTTATTGAAGAGTCTCTTGACTCCATTGTATGCTTTTTTATCCTTTGTCAAATATTAATTGAGCATAATGGCTTGGGTCAATTTCTGGGTTCTCTGTTCTGTTCCACTTGTCTATATGTCTGTTCTTGTGCCAGTACCAGGCTGTTTTGATTACAGAGGCTCTATAGTATAACTTGAAATCTGGTATTGTGATTTTTCCAACTTTGTTTTTCTTTCTCAAAATTGGTGCAGCTATTTTGGGTCTTTTTTGATTCCATATAAATTTTTGAAGTATTTGTTCTAGTTCTGTGAAATATGCCATTGGTATTTTAATAGGGGTTGCACTGAATCTTAGCCTATTTCGTATTTGGTTGAATTTATATTTTCTTTCATCCTGATTTTTGAGCTTCTAACATCTTCATAATGTATCTGATTCACATATGTAATTCACATATCATCATATTCAGTCTTTTAAAGTGTCCAATTCATTTGGCTTTACTAAAGTTGTACAACTGCCACCATTATTTAATTCTAGAAAACTTCCATGATCCCCAAAAGAACTCATTGGCAGCCATCCCTAATGATTTCCCCCCCAATTACTGGCAACCATTAATCTGCTTTATGTCTTGACTGTTTTTTTCTATTCTGAGTATTTCTTATAAAGGAAATCATGATATGTGGCCTTTTATCTGATTTATTTCATTTAGCCAAATGTTTTCAAGATTTATCCCAAACCCACTTTTCATAGTAAGTATCTTAATTTTGCAACACAATTCTTACTGGTTCAAGTAATCTTTTGAATTGTTTCACATTCTGGAAAGCTTGCTTTTGTTGTTTTTTGTTTTGTTTTGCAATGCTGCATTTTTTTTCAAAGGCAGAGAGGCAAATGTAAACCACGTGCCTTCTAAATGAAGTGAGTTGGAGTTCTCATCCTTCACTTCATCTCTTTTCCTGATTCACCAGCTATTTGTGTGATCTCTGAAATAAAGGTGATGTCTGTCCCTGTCTGTCACAGTTGCCTGCCAGCAGCCATTACACACTGCATAAAAACTACATAAGGTCCTTTCATCATGCACTAGAAGGTTGGCAGTGCAGGTAAAATCTTTTTCCTGTCAGGTAATTCATTGTTCTCACCTTAGGATACAATTTAAAAAGGCCCAAGATAAATGGGAAATGATCTTAATGTAGATCTAACACTTTTAAGCAGAAGAAAAGTGATGAGCTGCTTTTACTTCCTTCAGAAATTTAATAGATAAATCTATTTCTAAATTTTATATAAATGATGATATGCATCAAAGATAAATCAACAAGCCATATAAGAGCAAAGTAGGTACTTGAATTCTTCTCTATAAAATTTCAAGTAGCCATATTTTAGAATGCACAACTGCTTTTCAGGACTCAAATTTATGTTAAATGTTTTAAAATCATGCAAGCTAATACTGATGACAATCAAGAATAAATATCCAGAAAAGAAGAAAACATACTGAAATATACTTGTACACTTATATTGCTAACCTGGTTCATATTGGCCTTCTACAAATTAATTACTATGGTTGAGAAGATAAAACTATGAAGACCTTGAAAAGCAAATTTCTTGAAGGTTTAAATTAGAGTTAATAGTGTAGGAATTGTGCTATTCATTTAAAATATATATATATATTCCATTGATTTTTTACAGAGAGGAATGGAGAGGGATAGAGAGTTAGAAACATCAGTGAGAGAGAAACATCGATCAGCTGCCTCCTGCACACTCCCCACTAGGTATGTCCCCACAACCAAGGTACACGCCCTTGACCAGAATAGAACCTGGGACCCTTGAGTCTGCAAGCTGATGCTCTATCCACTGAGCCAAACTGGTTAGGGCCTATTCAGTTTTTTTAAAAAAATGTTTTATTGTGGTAAAATACACATAACTTAAAATTTAACATCTGAACCATTTTTAAGTACACAGTTCAATGGTATAAAGTACCTTCACACTGTTGTCCAAACATTAACACCATTCACCTCTGGGAGTCTTTTCTTTCAGAAAAACTAGAAACTATATATACATCTAATCTAATAAAAGACAAGCATGCAAATTGACCGTACCTTCGCTATGCCTTAAGCCACGCCCACAAGCCAATCAGAGCGACTATATGCAAATTAACATGACCAAGATGGCGGCCAGCAACCACGGAGCTAGAGCGAGCAGGAGGCTTGGTTGCTCCAGTGATGGAGGAAGCCAAGCTTCCCGCCTGCCGCGGCCGGCTCTGAGCTCCACTCAAGGCAACAAAGTTTCAATTATAGAAGGTAAATAAACCCCAGATACCTACTTGCAGCCAGCCGTGGCCACAGAGCTGGAGCGAGCAGGAGGCTTGGGTTGCGCCTGGTGATGGAGAAAGCCAAGCTTCCCACCTGCCCTGGCTGACTCTGAGCTCCACTCAAAGCTACAAATTTTCAATTATAGAAGGTAAATAAATCCCAGAATTAAAAAAAAAAAAGGAGCGCTGGGAGCTTCTGTCACCGGGGGGCTTGGCCAGCCTGCAAATGGCCCTCAGCTCCTCACCCAGACTGGCCAGGCACCTCAGTGGGGACCCCCGACCCTAAAGTGGGTGTGGCCAGCCTGAAAACAGACATCAGCCCCTCACCCAGGCTGGCCAGGCACCCCAGTGGGGACCCCCACCCTGAAGGGGGTGTGACCAGCCTGCAAACACCCATCAGCCCCTCACCCAGGCTGGCCAGGCACCCCAGAGGGACCCCCACCCTGATCCTGCACACTCTTCAGGGCAAACCAGCCAGCCCCCACCCATGCACCAGGCCTCTATCCTACATAATTAAATGGTAATATGCAAACTGACCCTAACAGCAGAACGACTTAGAATGACTGGTCACTATGACACACACTGACCACCAGGGGGCAGACGCTCAATGCAGGAGCTTCCTCCTGGTGGTCAGTGCGGTCCCACAGGGGGAGCTCTGCTCAGCCACAAGCCAGGCTGATGGCTGCCAGTACAGCGGTGGTGGTGGGAGCCTCTTCCGCCTCCTCAGCAGCGCTAAGGATGTCTGACTGCAACTTAGGCCTGCTCCCCGCTGGCAAGTGGACATCCCCCGAGGGCTCCCGGGCTGTAAGAGAGATGTCTGATTGCAAGCTTAGGCCCAATTCCCCATGGAGTGGGCCTAAGCCAGCAGATGGTCATTCCCTGAGGGGTCCCAGACTGTGAGAGGGCACAGGCCAGGCTGAGGGATTCCCCCCCCCCCCGAGTGCACAAATTTTTGTTCACCGGGCCTCTAGTTAATCAATAACTCTTTACCTACTCAGCTATAGGCAAGCAAGATTCTATGCTATGTACCTATGAGTTTGATTACTCTAGGTAGTTAATATAAGTGGAAAAATACACTATTTGGCTTATTAACCAGAGTATGAGATCCTCATTGTTCATCTATGTTGTAGGATGGGTCAATAGTTCAAAATTCCCTTCCTTTTTTAAAAAAAGTATTTTTAAGTTATAGTTGACACACAATATTATATTAGTTTCAGATGTACAACATAGAGATTACACATTTATATACCTTACAAAGTGTTCACTCCAACAAATTTAGTATCCATTTGACACCATACATAGTTATTACAATATTATTGAGTAGAATCCCTATGCTGTGATTTAGATAACCATTACTATTTTTATGACTGGCAATTTTAAATTTTTAATCTCTTTTCCACTTATCTCCCAACCCCCTTCCAAACCAGGGCTATCAATTTGATTTTTGTTTCTATAAGTTTGTTTCTGTTTCATTTGTTCATTTTGTTCTTTAGATTTCACATATAAGTGAAATCATATGATATTTTTCTTTCTCTGACTTATTTCACTTAGCATCATACCCTGTAGGCCCATCCATGTTTTCAAAAATGGTAAGATTTCATGGATGAGTAATAATCCTACTGTATATATGTGTATCAAATAATACTTATGCTGCTTTCTGCTTCCATACTTTGGCTATTGAAAATAATGCTATAAGGGACATAGGGGTGCATATATCCTTTTAAATTAGTGTTTTAGGTTGTTTTTTAGATAAATGCCCCAAGGTGGAATTGTTGTCATATGGTAGCTCTATTTTACTATTTTCCACAGTGGCAGCATCAATTTGCAATCCTATCAACAGGGCACAGAGCTCCCTTTTCTCCACATCGTTGTCAAAACTTGTTTGTTGATTTATTAATGATAGCCATTGTGACAGGTGGTAGGTGATATATCAAAGTGGTTTAAATTTTCATTTCTCTGGTAAATACTGATGTTGAACATATTTTCATATCTTTTGAAATCTGTATGTCCTTTATGGAAAAATGTCATGTCCTCAGTATATTTTTAATTGGATTATTTTATTTGGTGTTGTTGTATGAGTGCCTTCTACATTTTGGATATTAACCTCTAATGGTTGTATCATTGGCAAACATCTTTTCCAATTCAGTAGGTTATTTGTGCAAACTTCTCAGTTTGAGGTAGTTCCACATTTCATCTGTTTGCCTGGGAGACATATCCAAAAATTATTGCTAAGAGTAATGTCAAAGAATTTACTGACTCTGTTTTGATTTCTGGTCTTACATTGAAGCCTTTAATCCATGTTGTATTTATCTGTATATATAAAAGCCCAGTGACCTTTACAGCAAAACAACCAGAACAACCAGTCGCTATGATGTGCACTGACCACCATGGGGCAGACACTCAATGCAGGAGCTGCCCTCTGGTGGTCAGTGTGTTCCCACAACAGGAGCACCACTCACCCAGACGCTGGGTTCACAATTGGTGAGTGCAGTGGTGGTGGCGGGAGCCTCTCCCACTTCTGTGGCAGCACTAAGGAGCGGCAAGCCAAGTGGTGAGGAGCAAGCAGGCAGACAGTTAGGAGCAAGGGTCCTGGATTGTGAGAGGGATGTCCGACTGCTGGTTTAGCCCGATCAGGCTTAAAGCAGCAGTTGGACATCCCCTGAGGGGTCCTGGATTACAAGAGGACATAGGCTGGGCTGAAGGATCTCCTGCCCTCAGGGCACAAATTTTGTGCACCAGGCCTCTAGTTTTTATATATGTTGTTAGAGATGGTCTAGTTTCCTCTTTTGCATGTATCTTTTTGGTTTTCCCAATACCATTTATTGAAGAGACTGTCTTTATCCCAGTCTATATTTTGGCATTCTTTGTCATAGATTAATTGACCATAAAGGTTTGGGTGTGTTTCTGGGTTCTCTATTCTGTTCTATTGATCTATTGCCATACCATGCTGTACTGACTACAATAC
>NW_005871072.1:4245079-4245857 GCF_000147115.1 Myotis lucifugus
ATGAATGTAATGCAGGACTTGAATGTAGTGTGGGATTTGCTTTAACTGGGCTCTGGTGTCGTTCAGGTGTGTCCACTGTAGGTCAGATTGTGTGGTGTCCTGGTGTGGTCTGAAGCTGCTCACTATGTGCGTTGGATCTGGGGCCTCTTGGGAGGGGCTCCAGGGACAGGCTGGGTTCAGTCACCACTTTTTCTCTGATTGGGACACGTAGACAGGACAAAGTGATCTGTGGCTAGTTGCCACTTGCACTGGGCTTGGAGGCGCTTGGGAGTGGTTATGCTGAAAACTGAGGCTAGTGGCTGCTTGTGCCAGGTTTGGGACTCTGGTGGACACCACAGTGTGAGCTGAGGCCAGCGACATTTTGGGCCAGGTTTGTGGCCACTTAGCTGAAGTTCTGTTCCAGGCCCAAACTGGCTGCTGCTTATGCCAGGTATGGGGCCACCAGCCGAGACTTTTCATGGGCGTAAGCAAGAGCTGCAAGGTGCACAGAGGCTGGCCACTGCTTGCTTGGTTTGTGGACCTTTGAAAGATTTTGGGAAAGTCCACAACAGTAACCTAGGGAGGCTGCTGTGTGGAGAAACATTGAAGAGACTGTGGCCAGGTGGTCAAACTGGGTAGGGCAGGGCCTAAGGGATTGCTAGGGCAGGACAAATGAAGGGCTCAGATTTGGTCACCATGTGCACTGGGCCAGCTGGGTTGGGGAGTCTGCAAAGGAACAATGTGCCTGCCAGTGTTTCCATCCCCCAGACAGCTGTACTAACCCTTGCCCTGAATCTAG
>NW_005871072.1:4246415-4250396 GCF_000147115.1 Myotis lucifugus
TTTTCATTATCAGGGCCATTTCTGCAGTCTAGATAGCCTCCCATTCTTAATCACCAAACTGGGGATGCGGGACCTTGTGTATTCACCATCTCCACCACTCATGCAAGTCTCACCATGGCTTCTCCTTTATACCCTCAATTATAGGAATTCTATTTAGCCAATCTTCAGGTGGTTCTCAATGATGGTTTTTTTATATAATTTAGTTATAATTTTGAAGTGGTCATGGGAGGAGGTGAGCACAGAATTTACCTATGCCGCCATCTTGATGGGAGGTCCCAGCAAGTGTGTCTCACTTCAGTTCTTAATTAGGGTTACATAGAAAGGCCACGGAGAAAGGTCTTACTTTTACACTTGATTAAAATCAGTGCCCCCACATTCAAGTTAAATTTACTCTTCATCATGTAAAAGTGATATTATTATACTTGCTGAATAATTAACTGAGATTAAAAACCAGCAGAAAGGTAGGTATAGTCAATAAACAACTGTTGAATGATCTAAAAAATAATCTGGATGTTTGGGCTAGGAACAATTAATAAAGTTTTACTTAAAGGTCTTAAGGTCTGCAAACTGGAATGCAATGGGGCAATCCCCGAAGCATTTCAGAGAAAAAAGTAAAACTGAGTGTTCTTACAGTAAAGAGTACATTCTTGAGAATTAGTCCCACATTCTTAGCCTCTGGATTGATCCAAGATGGTCATCCTCTAGATGACTATTTTTCTGGATAATGGATGTCAGGTGATCTGGATTCCTGAAAATTTTCTCCTTAGTCCTGCAGCGGGTAATCAGAGGATTAGATAGAGCTGGACGTTTGATGCATATTCAGGCATTGTGACAGGACTGAAAGTATAAAATGTAAAGTTCCCAGGCTAGTTAAAACAAGAATAAAATCATTTCCTCATACCTCAAGCTACTTGAGTTTAGTAATTTAACAGCTTGACTAGAGACACCATTTTATTTCTTCATTCTATTTCTCACACACAACCCACCTGTCAAAATAAAAATTTTGGAATTGCAGACGAAAAGTTATTTAAATGCACATAATACCAATATTCCACAATGAATAGCTGTGTGAGGAGTACTACAAGCACAAATATGGAAGCATTGACACTATTCAGACATTTCTACCATAGAACCCTGGTTTGTCAGTGTCTTAGCTGTCTTCTTTTAATTAACTAATGATATTTGCCAATGTCAAGTTTCTCATCTATAAAAATAAATTGTTAATATCATTTATTGAAAAATTATGAGATTTAAATAGGTGATATTTGAAGGACTGCTACATTGTTGGGCATATAAGATTGGCTCATAGCAAATAATAGCTACTATTAAAATGCTATCCTTTTAAGTTGAATCATCATACACATTTTTTCTACCTGAAGCATTTTTAATAAAATTAACTTAGTTTTATGATTTTAAAGCTAAGTCTAGTAAAGTGGAGAATAGATTAGCTAGAACCAGAACACTACCTAAGCATTGGATTCTTTCTCCATTAATAGCAAATTTTAGGGTATGTTTCAAAAGTTTGTCTTGGAAGGGCTTTTTGGTTAATAAAAAATAATAGCAATTTTCAATAAAATCAACAAAGTTTACTTTACAAAGCAAACTATGGTTAAAACCAGGATACACCATTTTCTGTACTTCTTTCTACTACTGTCAATAATTTTTGAAGCTAACATAGCTAGTAAACTCACACTTTAGTCATTGCTTTCAGATTTGGTAGTTTCATGTCATAACATCTGTAAAACATAAAAGGAAGCAAGCAGTCAATAACCTTTTCAAACTCATAAAAAAATACATAGTAAGTAGAACAATAAAACTCAAGGTCTTGTTTTTTAAAGCATTTTATAAGCTTAAATGACTATTTTACGTTAGGAATTTGTAAATAACTCAATCCTTAAAGTGATAATTCATGAGTTTATAAATTAGTTTTGACTAATTAGTTTCTTCTGCATCATTTTAAAATTTTTACCTTTTCAAGGATTTGGCCATTTAGTATCTTACTGGTAACTGTGTCAGAGACTATATTGAAGCAGAAAATATTTCACTAATATTGTTTTGTTAAATTTTTGGTATGGGAAGATTGAAGATATTAAATATAATTGAAGTAGAGAATTCTCTATGCATTGTTCTTATTCTCATGAATAATTAACCAAGCATAGAAAGTGTTTTCTACTTGTTTGCATCTAATATGTATAATGAATTATTTCCAAATTTTGAAATATTTGAATATTTGTAGGTACCTACAACAAATCCTCCTATATAATAAAAGGCTAATATGCCAATTGTCCCCTCGGGAGTTTGACCGCTCGCTATGATGTGTGGTGACCACCAGGGGGTGCCATAGAATGAAGGAAGGCCCCGATCGGCCCTGATTGCTGGCCAGGCATAACAACCCTACCCGTGCATGAATTTCATGCATCGGGCCTCTAATATTACACATAATTCCTTTTTTCTGTTAGTAATGGCCTAAAACAATAACTATTAAATGCATAATAGAATGAAAGTATTGCCAGACATAAACAGACTTGTTTCAAGTATTATTACACCTGAGAATTGATTACGATAGGGGAATGTGACACTCATGTTTGAGATTTAACAGTGAGAGTGGTATTTGTGCACAATACTAGAGATCTAAATCAGAAATTATATACTGAGTGGCCAGATTATTATGACCACCTGATGTTTGTAGGCAACTTAGCTATAATTTCACGCTGAGGTTACTAGAGGGCCAGACCATTATAAATAGGGAAGTAGATTGTTTACCATGACAGTAAAAGTGATTTTTTTAATGAAGATATGGGTAAACAAGGCGATTTAACAGCCTTTGAATGTGGGGTATATATCCTATCTAATAATAGACAAACATGGTAATTAACTGTACCTCCGACATGCTTCCCATTGGCTAATCAGGGCGATATGCAAATTAACTGCCAACCAAGATGGCGGCCGGCAGCCAGGCAGCTGAAGCGAACAGGAGGCTTGCTTACTCCAGTGAAGGAGGAAGCCAAGGTCCCCCGCCTGCCACTGCCGGCCTCTGAGCTGCAGTCTAACAAACAATGTTGCAATTATAGAAGCTAAACAAGCTCCAGATACCTGCTTTCAGCCAGCTTCGGCCTCAGAGCTTAGAGCGGCAGTGATGGCAGCAGTGTTTCAATTATAGAAGCCAAAGAAACTCCAAATACCTGCTTTCAGCAGGCCGAGGCCTCACGCTGGAGCCGGCCTCTGAGCTAAAGCTGGCTCTCAGCTCCAGTGACAGCCATAGAAAGTAAATAAATCCCAGAATAAAAAAAAAGAAAAAGAAAAAAAGGAGAGGCTGGGAGCTTCAGTCACCCGCCAGCCTGAAAACGGCCCTCAGCCCCTCACCCAGACTGGCCAGGCACCCCAGTAGGGACCCCCACCCTGAAGGGGGGTGTGACCAGCTGCAAACAGCCATCATCCCCTCATCCAGGCTGTCCAGGCACCCAAGCGGGACCCCCACGCTGATCCAGGACACCATTCAGGGCAAACCAGCCGGCCCCCACCTGTGCACCAGGTCTCTATCCTATATAGTAAAAGGGTAATATGCAAACTGATCCTAACAGAAGAAAGACTGGGAATGACTGGTCACTATGACACACACTGACCACCAGGGGGCAGATGCTCAATGCAGGAGCTGCCCTCTGGTGGTCAGTGCGCTCTCACATGGGAGGAGCTCTGCTCAGCCACAAGCCAGGCTGATGGCTGCCAGTACAGCGGTGGTGGTGGGAGCCTCTTTCGCCTCCTCAGCAGCGCTAAGGATGTCCAACTGCAGTTTAGGCCTGCTCCCCGCTGGCAAGTGGACATCCCCCGAGGCTGCCGGGCTTCCAGAGGGATGTCTGATTGCCATCTCAGGCCTAATCCCCCGGGGAGCGGGCCTAAGCCAGCAGGTGGTCATCCCCTGAGGGGTTCCAGACTGCAAGAGGGCACAGGCCGGGCTGAGGGACCTCCCCCTGCCCCCTGAGT